>NC_141022.1:4460000-4650000 GCF_052040795.2 Danio rerio
TTAAAAAATGCTTTACTACGTGTGAACACGTTCATACTGAGCCATGGAAAGCTTTCAGACACTCATCTCAAGCACAATATTTCTGTTTTACGGTCGTCACTGTGTCAGATTATGACTAAATTAATGTTGTGGACCAGAAACATGTTAGGCTACTTATTATGGAGCCAGATCAGTTTAAAAAATAATACATTTATGAAATAAAATTCATACACGATTCATAAAAACACAATTTATAAATACACAAATCTAATTTGTAAATTCAAAACACAATTCATAAATACACAAAATACAATTTAAAAATACACAACACATTTCGTAAATTTAAAACACGATTCATAAATACACAAAACATAATTTGTAAATACAAAAAACACAATTCGTAAATACACAAAACACTATTCGTTAATTTAAATCATGATTAGACAATACAGAAGACGCAATATGTAAATTCAAAACACAATTTGTAAATACACAAAACACAATTCGTGAATTCAAAATACAATTTATAAATACACAAAGCACAATTCGTAAATACATAACAGATTTCGTAAATTCAAAACACAATTTATAAATACAAAAGACACAATTTGTAAATACACAAAACCTAATTTATAAATACACAAAACACAATTTCTAAATACACGAAACACAATTTGTAAATACACAAAACACAATTCGTAAATTCAAAACAAAATTCGTAAACACACAAAACACAATTCGTAAATTCAAAACACAATATGTAAATATACAAAACACAATTCTTAAATACACAAAACACAATTCTTAAATTCAAAACACAATTCGTAAATACACAACACAATTCGTAAAATCAAAACACGATTCGTAAATGCACAAAACAATTCGTAAGTTAAAACTAAGATAGAGTAAGAGGAAGATAAATGTTTTATTTGATTAGAAAAAATGTGCATAATGTACTATAGAAACACTTTTACTGAACAAATTCTAGTATGCGCATTAAAAAATTCATGTGATTTTGTCATAAGAGATCATAACAATTTGGGCCAAACTCAATTTCAGCAAATCTTTCAAAAACTGACTGAGACATGTCAGATACTCATTCATTCATTTTCTTTACGGCTTAGTTCCTTTATTATGTCAGATATACAATTAATCAAATATAACGCCATAAAATTACGTGCTGAGCACATTGTTAAACATCGGAAATTATGTTTTGGTTATTCTAAAATGTCGTAACTATTTCAGTATTAGTGTATTAGATGATTAAGTACCTTCAGAATCAAGAGCGTCTGTGCTCCGCGTTTCACTCCTTCAACGCCACCACACGTTCATTGCGTAGCCGTATTGTCTTTGAGCTGCATTTAATTTATTAAACAAGAAAAAGACTCACACAGCTTCCCGTATTTCAGCAAGCAAAATTTTTACTTCTGATATTTGTCACCAGTTAATCAGGAAGTGACGATTTTGTTCTCTTTGACTCGTTGGATGGAAACGCTGCATTATTCGCATGTCTTTTTTATGCGATATTCCAGTTTTGCGGATAAATTTAATTTGCATCTTTGGATGGAAACATAACTACTGGCTTTTATAATAAATATTTTTTACTATGGAAGTCAATTGATGCCAACAAATCACATTATTGAGAGTTAATGATATGGTCATTTTCATTTTTGCGTAAACTATCGCTTTAACACGCTGGTGCATTCATGAGTGACACGGTGACTCTCTCAATCTCAAAGTAGCATGTATTTGTCTTCATTTGGCTCCAGCATAGATGGTAGATGGAATTAATGCGGGTGGAAAAGGGAGCAGCCAATAGATGGATCTGGAACAGTTTGATTTCATCTTGAAAAGCCATTGTAGGTCTGTTCAAAGCAACAGCCCTCCCTATAAAAGCTCCATCTGTGGGTTAGATGCGGGGAGAGTGACAGCTGCTCTGCGGCTCTGCGTCCTCACACAGCCACGATCCGCAGGTCACTTTACGGCCTCCCCTATAACACAGGCACGAGGTTACCAAAATGCCACATGTTAAAGTCAAGACAGCACCAGCGTTTTTACTGGCTCTGTAAAAGCATGACACACATCATTCCCCGATGAACCGCAGGTGAGGACATGCTCAGGACAAGTCGCAGAAAAAAGAAAAAAAACTGCAATTACTATTTCCAAAAATCCACCCTGACCACAGCATGACGGACAGCTGAACATCCATGTCTTGCCCCTTGGCTACCATTGCGTTGTGGCTACAAAAGTCAAGGCCACACACATAATGCGAGCTTTGGATTTGTCTGAAAAAATAAATTTGGTTTTCTTCCAAAATGATTTCATTTTCCTATCTGTTCTCATTTTCATGGTAGATCAGTCAGAAAAAAAAGTGCTCGTCATGTCAATGTTTACATCCCACAGCCACCAAATGAAAGAGTAGAGAGGAGAAGTGTTTAGAGTTAGTTGTTTTTTTTAAAGAAAACTTTTCTTTTTTCAGGAGATCAGTAGAAAAAACAGTGAACAGTTCTGTCTTTTATAAAGTGGCACTGGATGCCAGTTCCTCTGCAACTTGAACAAGCTCCTCATAGAAGATCACACAAGTTACAAAGACTGTAAAAATTCTCATGCCATTTACCCGGGCTTTACTTGTTCCAAACCTGTTCGTTTGTCTGAGTTTGTTTCGCCCTGTTGAACCCAAAAGAAGATATTTTGAAGAATGTTGAAAATGTGTAACCATCGATATCTATTACGAACTCTAATGTTGCATGACTCCACACAGCAAGTCAGACCCGTAACAATAAATAATATTAAATTAAAATTATTAGAACTTCTCTAAATTAATGAGCCCGGAGTCTCATCTCCCGGAAAAACACCAACCAAGATGAATGTCCAAGAAAATATTAATGTGACCAGAAATTTAATGTCAGTGCAGTTTCTGATCATCTCTCTCTCTCTTTGTCTCTCTCTTGGCCTCTCACTCACACTGAACAGACAACATGGAAGGTAATTCTTCATCCTTTTCAGCACGCTGTCAAGTAACAGTGACCCAGCTCTAATTTGCCAGTATTTCTGTCTTTGTTTACATCATGGGTAAAAAACAGTAACATTGCAAATTACCCCTTTCTGTCAGCACTTCATGATTAAGGGTTGCCTTGACTTGGTCTTACATTTATCATTATTTGATTGGAGTGCACTTATTTTTTCCCTCTGCCCTGCTTTCACTCTGTGACCAGCGGATGTGGACTATGGAGCTATAAGTGGCATACATATAGGTAAGGGTTTATTTATTTGTCTGAGTAACTGTAACCTTCCATGGTACAGTGTTCTGTTATAAAAGTATGTCCGTGGGGTCTTACTATTTTTTTTATGAAGTACCTACTGAGGGAATATTTTCAGGCACTACAGAATATCAAATTAAGTTGAACATTACTAAATGGCTAAATTCAGCCTATATAAATAGTTTGCAACCACATACCTTAATTTTTTTTAGTAAATCCAGTGAATCATTTGTTTTGTTCTCATGGCAATTCGTAACTTTTTGATTTAGTGGCTAATTCGTATGAATTCATACAATCTAATTTGTGCAATTTAGTACGATTTGCTCATCCCCCAATGACGGTGTGGGTTAGGGGTGGGGTTAGGTGCCACGCCTCCTTTTTTAAATCGTACAATTTTGTACGACTGAACTCGGTACGAATTAGCCACTAAACTTTTTTCTCGTGAGATCAGGCTGGATCTCTGGGTCTTGCAGCAGCACTTTTAGCTAAGCTTAGCTTAGCATAGGTCATTGAATCGGATTAGACCATAAGCATCTTGCTCAAAAATATAAAAGTTTTGATCATGTTACTAATAATATTACACATCATTGTTATCTAGTTAGCTAGGGACTGTTTTCTAGCACTGCGTAATATCGTTGCACTTGCTTATAAAATGAGCCTATTTCCAAAAATAATGTTTGTCTGTTTTTTAAAGATACTTATCTAACATTGTTATCTGACTATGATAACAACGATAATATTAAAAAATACCATTTACTGACCAGTTTTGATGTATTGTGCATCCCTAGCTTAAACACAGACAATGTGATCGACTAAATCACATTTTATCCGGAGTCTCTGTGCTTGGCCTGATCTCTACAGTGCTGATGAACAAGACAGTTGTTAGCGATATCTCATCGTGTTTCATTTACTTTCGCATCATGCTCCCACATCATTATGAGGATGATGTTTATTCAAGGTGAGGATCATTAGTTTTCGATTTCGCCTGATCTGGTTTGAGCATTCATGCTAATGGGAGAGGCTTTGATGGCTCCAGACAGAGTGTTTTGCACTGGACCATTAGAGATAAAGCCCATCTGTGGACCTAAACATGCGGCTACTGGATGAATCTAGCAGAGACGCGCCTCATTTTCAGCTCTTTTGGCAACCTTGACCCCACTACAAACGCCAACATGTCCACGTCTAATCTCCAGGACACACAATGGCCAAACTAGCATCAGGGGTCGCTCATGCTTAAGACATTACAATGAGACCATACTTTGCCAGCTCCAGATTTATCACAGCGCTGTTGCAGCAAGTATGTGATGGAAAATTGGATGCAATTGCATGAGCTCTGGTAGCACTAGATGCTTTTTGAGCAACTGTCAACATTCTTCAATAAATCTATTCAGCAAAGCCTCCTGGATGTGGTGGAACGGGAGTTTCGCATCATGAATGTGCAGTCGACAAATCTGCAGCAACTGCATGATGCTATCATGTCAACATGGAGCAAAATCTCTGAGGAATATTTCAAGTACCTTGCTGAATCTAGGATTAAGGTAGTTCTAAAGGCAAAAGGGGGTCCAACCAGGTACTAGTATGGTGTACCTAATAAAGTGGCCAGTGAGTGTATATATTTTTGAGTGCATTCTTGAAACCCCAGAAAGCATGCTTACTTATCCAGATCCTCAGGATGTTTTCGGTGAGCGTTAGTAGGAACATGGCAGCCTTTGTTGAACAGATAATGGGTTAAGCATGCCGTCTGGTCGTGTATGATGTATGTGATGCATTTTATGAACCGTTTACTCCAGATAATGTGTTGATGAGGTTAAGTGCAGCGTGCGGTTTTTGAAGAGGCATAATAACAAAGCATTCCCCGTCATATTAGTGACCTGTCTGTCTAGATTTTACAGTATGCGATGTGGTGTCTGAACTGGCTCGCACGTTAAATCGCTGTTGATGATTTAATGGCTCATCAGAGCGGCTCTGTGTCTCGCTCCATGCATTAGTCTGGACATGCAGAGGGTTTTCAGTGTTTCGGGGTATCTCTCATTCTTCCTTAAAGGCGTAGTTCACTCTAAAATAGGCATTCTGTCATCATTTACTGTACGTTTTGGATTAAGATTTCCCTTGTAAATCCACACTGTAAAACATATCCATTAATAAAAAGTGCAGTATGTTAGTTTGACACCCAGTGGTTGAACTAGGTATTACACAACTGGTTTAAAACACACACAAGAACAGGTTGCCAGATTGACAACACCAACAAAGGCTGATTTAAGTCATGTTCTATATAAAAGCAGTGGCATGCGATAGAAGGAATATTTGTCATATTAAATGGAGGTTTTGTCCTAAAAACACCTTGAATTTATATTTTAGATATGGCTTTTATTGCTGAATAAAAGAAACCTGACAATGATCACCTCAGGTACACCTTGTGTGCTTTATTCAGTGTTAAATGCTAATAATGTGAGTTTGAGTGCCAGGCCTGTAGCCTGGGGGGTTCAGAAGACCCACCCCCAACTGACAAAGGTCCAGACTTCGTCCCATATATGAGCTCATTTGTCCTATTTTGACTGCAAGGCCATCATAAATCATGAAAATAATGCATCGAAAAAGGCTTCAAGACCAAACGGAATCATTTGCTGGCTGTTGCTTCAGTGGGACTATAATCTAATGTAAGAGAAGTCTTCTTTCACTACTGTATTGTTTTTTAAACAGAG
The DNA here is from genome assembly GCF_052040795.2 of Danio rerio. NCBI lineage: Eukaryota > Metazoa > Chordata > Actinopteri > Cypriniformes > Danionidae > Danio > Danio rerio. The sequence goes on from NC_141022.1 coordinate 4,465,942, forward strand.
AAAACATTTTACAGGTGTTACACCTGGCTCAGGGATGTAACATAATAAGGGAGATGACAAGGAGAAGTATAATCAAAAAGAAGATTTATTACACATTATATTATCAGTATGTTCAATCAATGTGAAATGCAAATGTATGGATGCGGTAAATGTTGTCAGTGATAGTGTATAAATGCGAAACAAAGCATAATGCCCAAATAGGAGCGCGGCTCTGGCCAACTGCCAAGTGAATGGACAGCGGCCCCGACAAACTCCCTGCCGGGGTTTAAATAAGGGCGTCGACCAGCATCAGGTGCGCTGAAGGCACGCCCCAATCTAGGATCAAAATCAAACACACAGAAACAAAACGCAGTCCTAACATATTCCTATTATGTCATATTATATAATATGTCCTAACATATTTCATTCTTGGACCTTATTACTAAAATAAAAATGAGCAATAAAAAGGTGTGAAGCACCAGAAGCGGACCATATTAAATTAATTTGAATACATTTTGTCTGTTGTTGATATCCAGGAATTTTCAAATTTACTTTTTTTTAACCAAAGAGGCTTGAAAAATTCTGAACAATTCATTATTATAGTATTATTATTATTACTATTATTATTATTATTATTATTATCACTATTACTTTTATTATTATTTTTTATTAATTTTATTGTCGGCTTAGTCCCTTAATTAATCCGGGGTTGCCACAGCAGAATGAACCGCCAACTTATCCAGCAAGTTTTTACACAACGGATGCCCATCCAGCTGCAACCCATCTCTGGGAAACATCCACACACACATTCACACACGCACTCATACACTACGGACAATTTAGTCTACCCAATTCACCTGTACCACATGTCTTTGGACTGTGGGGGAAACCGGAGCACCCGGAGGAAACCCACGCGAAGGCAGGGAGAACATGCAAACTCCACACAGAAATGCCAACTGAGCCGAGGATCGAACCAGCGACCTTCTTGCTGTGAGGCGACAGAACTACATACTGCGCCACTGCTTCACCATTATTATTATTATTATTATTATTATTATTATGTTTTAAATATTATTTTTTTTATTGAAATTGCCAAATATTTTAATCTTGTTTTAATTTTTTATTGCAATTTTTAGGAAATAGTTTTAGTACATCAAAAAGTGTGGTTATGATGACATCCGACGAGCTAATCCAGCATTAAAAAGTCACTAAAATGTGAAATTAAAATCTCATAGTTAAATAGAAACTGAGGCGTATAACTGCAAAAAGGTCCACTTTTGAGAGAAAAAAACCCCATCCCTTTCACCAGGCTGACTAAGGGCCTGTAGTAGGCCTACATCACAACTTTCTAGTGTCTAATAACAGGCTACCATCATGGCTTGGTTTTCTTATAAACAGAATCTAGCGCACGTGCAAGATTGAATTTGGATCAGTGCCAGCTGGCCGATACCCGATCCAGCAAAAATATGCGGTATCAAACCAATATCCGATCCAAGTATCAGGATCTGTGCATCCCTAGTTATAAATGACATTATTTTGTTTTTATTGTAATAACTTCATTATTAGGCGAGGCAGTGGCGCAGTAGGTAGTGCTGTCGCCTTACAGCAAGAAGGTAGCTGGGTTGCTGGTTCGAACCTCTGCTCAGTAGGCGTTTCTGTGTGGAGTTTGCATGTTCTCCCTGCCTTCGCGTGGGTTTCCTCTGGGTGCTCCGGTTTCCCCCACAGCCCAAAGACATGCGGTACAGGTGAATTGGGTAGGCTAAATTGTCCGTAGTGTATGATTGTGTGAGTGAATGTTTCCCAGAGATGGGTTGCGACTGGAAGGGCATCCGCTGCGTAAAAAAAACCTGCTGGATAAGTTGGCGGTTCATTCCGCTGTGGCCACCCCGGTTTGATAAAGGGACTAAGCTGACAAGAAAATGAATGAATGAATGAACTTCATTATTAAATGTTACAAAAACTGTATTATTTAATATAAAGCAATGTTTACTAGTCTTTTTTTTTTTTTAATTATTAAGTAAACTAGGAAATTACCCATGGCAACTCAATCAAGATTGGTTTTTGGCCCTTTATAAGAAAATGTTTGGACACCTCTGCTTTAAAGCTATGAACTGTACTACTTCTTCCACCAGTAGCCCTTAAATCGCATATGTATAGTTATTAGGTTTGCAATTACTCCACAAATCGCATGTGTGGAGCCTGGACAACCATGATGCCTACTTGACATGTCCTGCAATGTGCCTGGTGCTGCTGAATCAGTAGAATGTTCAGCCCTGAGAAGATCCTCCATGTTACAGACTCTGGAAAACAACATGACCGCCAGGATTACCATGATCCCGAGTCAATCCTAACAAAAGCGCTTCCAAAAACTCAAACATCTCTGCAACTTATAATAAGACACAGGCTGTTCTGCCCACTAAGTGTAATTTCACAGATGTCAGACCTAGGAGATGCCCATATCATTTCAGTAAGTTAGGGCTCGCCGTGCCCACAACACGGCTTCCGCGAGACCGCATACATGTGGTGAAAGCCCAGCTTCAGCGTAGGCCATGAATTAAGGAACATTAACCTTCTGGAGTGGTGACTCCTACACGGTGTTATTTTCTGAAAACTGCTCCTGCGGCCATGTTTCTGTCATTTTTCTGAGTCAGGTTCCAAGCTTTGTAATCTCTAGATAAAGTCAGCCTCTGTCAGCACCACTGTTATGATCGGCAGGTCTGATCCAGGCTGCCAGCCTCTCTAGATGGAAACAAGCAGTAATGTTCATTAGTTGTAGCCGAGGTCTGTGTACAGAGATGAGCATGAGGCTGATGGAATATCTCTGGTATATTGACCTTATTTTTCATGAACCTGCAAGAGTTTCATTGGAATCTTTTGGGCTTGAGACTTTCAGTCTAATTCTCTTCCACTGATTTTTAAAGGGGTTTCAATCTGTCTGTATGTCACTGCTATGCAATGTTAGTGATGTGTGACATTTATAATGGGAGTTAATGGGATCAATGTATTTCAATGGTCCGGCTGCTCCCCATGTTAAAGCATAGACTGTAAAAGATATGGACGTAGTATCAGTGGCGTCACCCATAGGTTTCTGAACAATGCAAAAGAAGCTACAAGGAGGCGTGGCCAACCGTCACTATTTTGTTCGCATGTCATTGTACCGACTGTGGGATATCAAACAAGGGCTAAGAGGCAGAGCGTGAGTGCAGCTACAAGCACTTGCTAGCATTTTGCTTAGAGAGGCTTTTCTTTGGGAGAAACACTTAATACTTCATTATCTGTGACTCATTTGTATTCTGACCACATGTGCTTGGTTGTTTATTATATCAATGAAGTGTTTAGTCTTTTAAAAACCAATTAAGTGCACACAGCATGCCATATCATCTGATAATTGCTGGAAATAATGCCTAAAGGCATTTGACTGTGTAAAGCCACATAAAACAACACAAAAATACGATGTCTTTTATCATATTTGCCCCCATAGGCGTTCTGGTCTAAAAAGGAAGGCGTTCTGAGGCGCATTGCTGACGCGTTGCTATTTTGAGAAACTATAATAGATTTTTCAATTGACCAGAACAAAGCCGGTCTATTGTCCAGCACGCTAGTTGTGCGCCTCGCTTACACTCTGCCTAATACACACAAGATGTAGAGCAATATGCAAATATCTTTACGTATGAAAAAGAATAAAATATTAAGGATATATAAAGGAAATAATGAGGATATATAGGATATAAATATAAAAGATTAAAATATTACAAAACATTATTTTCTAGCCTACATAAATATAAAAACCATACTTTCATGCCTTCTTCATCTCAGGGGGCTTTTTCAGTTATTCGTGACAATTTGCTTTTGTATAATGTTATTATTATTACCAGTATTATTTATTATATCCATATTTATATTTTTTTTTATTAAAAACAAGCTTAGATTTGTCCACCTGTCAGGTTTTAGACCATAAGGGGCACAGCATGTGTTTTACGATATAACTCAGTTTGTTTGAGCACACTTCGTTATTATTGTTCATTTATTCATTTGCTGGAAATTAGAAATTTGAAATAGATTATTAAATTAGCTGAATTTAGAAATAGTTTTAAAGCAAATCTTTGCGCTTAAAAAACTAAATTAATTATTTATAGGCTAACTGATGTCTGTGCGTACAAGGTTTCCCTATCCACGAGAGCGAAAGTGAAAGTAGATTATGAGAGGCCTTATCTCTCATTCTTGCGCGGCAGATGCTCTAACTATTTTCTTGCTAGTGAGATGCTCAGTTTTTCCACTTACAAAGTCCTCATGTAAATAGCAAATGCACCATGGAGCGACCAACTGGCTCTTAAAGGGAATGGGAGATGAGACTCGGTTGGTTTATTCTCAAAACACACCTATAAATCATAAAATAAGCTCAACCCTTATAGACCATGCGCCACGGCGCAAAGTGGATTTTTCCGTCTTTATATTAGCAAAAGTGGATTCTGACATGCCCTGAAAGCGTTTGCGCCCTGCGCTTTACACTTTGCGCATAGATCGTCAAAATAGAGCCCTTGGAGTTTCTAGAACCAGCCCCCAAAGGCGAGTCTATGAATTGCAGTTTTAGTTTCTTCTGTATTTGTTTAAAGAGGGAGAACAGGAGGTTGTGTTTATGGGTGCCTATGATGAAAGTCATCTTTTGTAAGCTGTTTTGGCAGAACTATGTGTAGGTATAGTGTGTCCACAGTCATATTGGGGAGATGTGAAGACAATAAGTCTCTTTTTTTAAATTTCCTGACGTTAAAATAGGATCGAAATCCCTCACATTTTAAGGCCCACATGACATAGGAGTGCAGTTTCCCCACCCACCGACCCTGTCACATTTGTCGTGCAATAACAGTGCAAAGCTAAATGTGTGTGTGCGCGCACATGAGCGAACTTTATAACAACATTCCACATCAAATTTCCACTAATAAAGTTTTTACTGTATTAAGGGAGATCTGCTTCATTCTCTGTGCTGTTTATCTACGTGAAGCCTCTGGCTCTGACACACATGTGGGAACGGTGTGAGGGGAGAACCAGCTTTAAAGGCACAGGCAACAAAAACAGCTACAATGCCATAACAGCTCAAATTTCGCAGATTCGCTGTTTATGACATGGTGCATTATGCTGTTGGAAGTAGCCATCAGAAGATGAGTACACTGTGTGGTCATAAAGGGATGGAAAAGTGTGCCAAGAAAATCTCCCCCACACCATTACACCACCACCAGCAGCCTGAACCGTTGATACAAGGCAGGATGGATCCATGCTTTCATATTGTTGATTCCAAATTCTGACCCGACCATCCAAATGTTGCAGCAGAAATCGACACTCATCAGACCACGCAATGTTTCTCCAATCTTCCATTGTCTAATTTTGGTGAGCCTGTGCAAATTTTAGCCTCAGTTTCCTGTGCTTAGCTGACAGGAGTGGCACCCGGTGTGGTCTTCTGCTGCTGTAGCCCATCTGCCTCAAGGTTGGACATGTTGTGTGTTCAGAGATGCTCTTCTGCAGACCTTGGTTGTAACGAGTGCTTATTTAAGTTACTGTTGCCTTTCTATCAGCTGGAACCAGTCTGGCCATTCTCCTCTGACCTCTGGCATCAACAAGGCATTTGCACCCACAGAACTGCCGCTCACTGGATATTTTCTCTTTTTCTGACCATTCTCTGTAAATCCTAGAGATGGTTGTGCGTGAATATCCCAGTAGATATTCAAATACTCAGAACAGCCCGTCTGGCACCAACAACCACTTTCAAAGTCACTTAAATCCCCTTTCTTCCCCATTCTGATGCTCGGTTTGAACTGCAGCAGATCGTCTTGACCATGTCTACATGCCTAAATTCGTTGAGTTGCTGCCATGTGATTGGCTAAATAGAAATTTATGTTAACGAGCAGTTGGACAGGTGTACCTAATAAAGTGGTGAGTGTACGCTACCAGATTGAGGTAAAAGTTTCTTTGAGATTTAAATATTTAGTCAATTGTGTTAAGTGATGAGCTTCATACGAGATCTGGCAATTTGACAAACATGGACAAAATGTGACAAAACTAGATTGGGCCATACAAAGTACTGGCTTGAAATAACAAAATGGGACGGTGGCGGGAGATGGGTGTGAAATATGGGAGACTCCCGTGAAAAACAGGAGTGTTGACAGTCAAAAAGTACCCGAGACAGAAAAAACTACCATCAAGAGATTCTTATCTAGTAGGAGTCCAGCAGGCCACAGATAAAATCCATCTTCAGGCCTTGGTTTAATTATCTCTGTCAAACCTTCCTCGCTTCTTTTGGATTTATTTAACCAGGAGCAGTTTGGCCTTCAGACTGGATTTTACTCTGCATGTGGGACAATAAATGTCTGGAAACATTTAAGGGATTCAGCAAGATTAATATTGGTGGGACTTATCAAACACGCGTTTGTAAAGGGGGAAACTGCAGCAGACAGTGTGAGATACGCTCTACATCTGTTAATCAAGGCCACTGTGTAAAGGAATAAATGAACATCAACAACTGTTCAGTGCCTTATAATGCATTTATGATTGTGTTATCACTAATACAGTAGCTACCATTTGAATTGGACAATTGTTATATGGCCACTTTTCATTTCACAACCTGGTAGCATACATTACAGTGATTACATAGCATACAGTTGAAGTCAGAATTATCAGCCCTGTTTATTTTTTCCCTCAGTTTCAGTTTAACCGAGAGCAGATTTTTTTTAACACATTTGTAAACATAATAGTTTTAATAACTCATTTCTAATAACTGATTTATTTTGTCTTTGCCATGATGACAGTAAATAATATTTGACTAGATATTTTTCAAGACTCTTCTATACAGCTTAAAGTGACATTTAAAGGCTTAACTTGGTTAATTAGGTTAACTAGGCAGGTTAGGGTAATTAGAAAAGTTATTGTATAACAGTGGTTTGTTCTGTAGACTATCGAAAAAATATATAGCTTAAAGTGGCTAATAATATTGACCTTAAAATGTTTTTTAAAAAATTAAGAACTGCTTTTATTCTAGGCGAAATAAAACAAATAAGGCTTTCTCCAGAAGAAAAAAACTGTTGAAATGTCCTTGCTCTGTTAAACATCATTTGGAAAATATTTAAAAAAGAAAAAAATCTAATGGGGGCTAATAATTCTGACTTCAACTGTGTATCTGTTTCTAAATTATGATAGTTATCCTCAAATTATTTTGGCTGCTTGTTAAAACTACTTATTTGAAATGAGTTGAAAGAACGTAATTGTTTGAGGGTTTTTTGAGACAACATAATAGTTTTATTTCAACCCAAGCTCATTCTGAAAACGTAGCCCCGCGGACATTTCTGGAGACCACGATTTACAAGGCTGGAGGTATGTATGGCTGCATTTCATTTTTTCAAGCGAACGCTACGGGGTGGTGTAATGGCGCTCCTCTTCCCGCTCACCAGCTGACAGCTCATCTCTGTGTGGAGGGCTTTCCCCCTGCAACCAGTTTGTCTGGTTAGCTCGTTGTGTATATCAACAGAGCGGAGACCCAGAGGGGAGCCGACGGCGACGACCGCATTCGAGTCCGGGAAAGAGCGGTTCCAGAAATCAGGTTAGAAAAAAACAGAATCCAAAAAATAAAGCGAACGAGTTCATAATAGGGCGAGAATATGGTGAAATCTGAAAAGGCGGTCAAAATCAGACGAGGGCTTTTCTTTTTCTGGACGGCTTTTGTAAATCCGGCCAGGCGCGCGAGCGGGTCAATCTGTAAAGATGGTTGGGTTTAGGGAAGAAGGAGGAGGGTGGGTCGGCTGATTGGCCGTTCGCCCATTTAGTCATTCAGTCAGTCGGACAGTCGCTCGACAGCTTGACAACTTTACGCAAGAACAGTGCGGGCGCAAACGCCGCGAGAGCCATTCGAGATAAAAAAGCACGCACAGTGGACTCAAGAAAACAAAAACTGCACAAATACGTATCTCCTGGGACGTATTTTGCAGTCTCCAGAAACGTCCACGGCACTACGTTTCCAGAATGAGACTGGGTTGGATATATCAAGAATTCAATTCTACAGCACCTTTAAAATCTGTAACAATCAGAATCTACACTCTGGTCTTCACCCAAAAAGGGAAAGAGTAGAAGACCATCTCCATTTAGCCTACAGTGCAGGTAATGCTGTCTGATTAGGTCAACCTTCAGGCTTTCATCAATGTGCTTTGGGACGTTCTTAACAAAGTACCTTATCTTTCCTAAGTACTTTGTCCACAAAGCTATTAGAGATATGGAATTGTATCCAAGTTCGGAACAATGTGCTTCACATTTCCACAATTTCACATTTCTCATATCTTGATTGCATGGAAATGGATCCGAACAAGACTCAAATTGTTAGGTATTGGCTCTGTCCCACGTTAGTAAAGAGTGTTCAAACGTTTATATGAAGCTCTGAAGCAGCTTCCATGCTCTAATCACAGTGTTGGCCTTGAGGAGCCATCAGCAGTTCCAAATGATAAAGCACTGAGAACAAAGACGAGGACTGCTCCGCCTCTGCTTTACTGCTCTTATATGTTAGATATTCCAAGTAAGGTTTGTTTGAGTCATTGTGGTCATCAAGATCCGCACTTAATCATGCTGTAGAATAATCAGTTCTGCCTGATATCCCAGAGCAATGCTTCTCAACCTTAGTGTTGGATGTCTTCCTAATCAAACAGACCTGATCCAACTCATCATCTCATTTGTAGAGACTCCAAGGGTGTGTCAGATAAGAAAGACCTCCAAAAATGTGTGCTGCAAGGGTGCTTCCAGAAACACTGTACTGGAAATGAGCTATTTAATCGTCCATCACATGGATAGTCTTTTTCTTCTTTTTTTTTTTGGTCAAAAGTCATGTTGCTTGAAGAATTTCTTCATAGTTTCGTCAAAAGCTTTTTCTTTGCAGCAACATAGCTGATTTGGGTTGGTCACTTTTAAAGGAAAACTCTGTAACACTTTAGTTTAGGTCACAAATTTATGCTATACATTTCAATTTGGTGATGTCATTGGCCCATGAAGATTTTCTGCTTGTTGTCAAACTATTTCTTACCTGTAACAAAGGTCAATTTAATCATAACTTAACATTTATACCACTGTCATAGCATTATTTATCAATATGTGTACCTTTTGGGATTCTCTGAAGCTATGATAACTAAAAATGTCAAACAGGAAATGCATTAGGACCATTTTTATTGTTTACATCCCTTTAATGATACTGGCTTATTACCTGCCAATTATTAAGATATGAACTTTTCATTGGTAGATATAAAGTATAATTTCCTACCCTTAACCTAAACCCAACTTCTACTAACTATAACTTCTATACTAACTATAAAAGAGGGGTCAGGATGCAGACATGGTGCTCTGCAATCTGAGCTGCATACAATGCTTTTTAATGTGCTCACCTAACCCCACCCCTAACCCTAACCGTACTCACTCCATTGAGTGCATTGTGTCTGACATTGCATCGCTGAGTGATGCAATCTTAACTTGCATCATAAAGGCTGCATCCAAATGTTATTGGTTTATAAAAAGCTGATTAGTAATTTATTAAATTAATTGTGTTAGTTAATAGTTTGTTAATACCGTGAATTGTGAACTAAAGTGTTACCACTTTGTTTATTCATTCATTTCCACAGCAGAATGAACCACCAACTTATCCAGCATATGCTTTTATGCAGCAGATGCCCTTCCAGCTGCAACCCATCACTAGGAAACATCCATACACACCAATTCACACACATGCACTATGGACAATTTAGCCTACACAGTAAATTTTGCTGTGTTGAATAAACTCTTAAAGAGTTATGCACGCGAGTGTATTTGGTCTCACTCAGAATTGGTGTTAAATTAACACTTTTCATTGTGTTATATTTTCAGAGTAAAATTTTTGAATTAAAATTTAACACTGGTCAACACTGTAAATTGTTAAGCTGTTTTACTCTATCGAGAAATTACTCTGGCTTGTGTTCCGTAATTTAACACCACACAGAAATTAACTCGGGTCAGGCCTAAAGAGTCGATTTACAACCCATATGGTGTTGCTTTAACTGTCATTATTTCAATCTGGTGCAATTTTATAATGCTACCGAACATACTAAAATACATTAAACAACAAATAAAACAGAAAGCCAAACTGATTATCAGTTAAAACTTTTAATGAAACATTCAGGCTTACAAAAATACAGTGCAAAAATATCAAGTCTGCATAAAATGGCAATATGGTACAATATGAAGTACAGAATCTGTTGTGCCATATTTTCTTTAAAGATCAAATGGTTTGAAATAACACAGCTCATTAACATTGACTACTGTAAAAACTTTGTCTTTTACAACATAGACCATTTCAGACATTACAACACCTAATTTTGATGCAGTCTCTGGGCCACCTCTAATTTCCTCTAACTTCTTCCGTAGATGAAACAAAACCATTTATAGCAGACTGACTTAATCCAGCAACTTTCAGTTGTGCAACAGGAAATGCACACATATCTAAAGTGATCCTATTAGACTTTAACATTACAGATGTTGTGGCCACTTCTTCAGCACTGTCACTCTGGTGAAACATTTCAGCTTTAATTTCTTCCTCTGTCTCGTAGATGCCACTAGGGTCACAACTCTGTTCACATTGTTCAGGATGTTTTATATTCATATGTTTTCTAAAACCTGAGAAGGTACCAAACTCAGAACCGCATCCTGCCTCTACAACCATGAACTATCTGAAGTGCCTAACAAGCATTATTAAACCATTTAGCAGTAATTCACTCTCACAAACAAAACTCTTCATGTGTGCACTGGAACTTTAGGCACCTAGTTAAGCAGCCTTGCTCTAACCTCAGCAACACGAGGATTTTCTTTCACTTTCCCAACATCTATGTTCACAGTGGTTTGAATGAAAGTGTACATGTTGTGCAGCATAGTGTTGTAAGAGGTGCCAAAAACATAATGTGCCTAAAGCCTGGTTTATACTTCTGAGTCAAGTGACCGGCGTAACCCATGGCGCATGCAACGCGCGTAGCTGTGCATATATTCTTCTGCGCGCTGTCTCTGTTGGTCTGCATTAACACTTCCGAAATGCTAGTTGGCAGTGAGGTTTAAATGTTCCTCTATGTCGAGTTTCTTCGCTGGTGTTTTGTTTTTTCTGAACCCTTCCTGAATGTACAAGTGACTCAAACTCGCTTATTTTAAGACTGGAACCAGTGGACGTGCAACAACTTTTACCATGAGGTAAACACAAAACAAAACTTTCCATCTGGAGCTCCTTCACGGGACTTCACACTTGTAAACAATCGCTCCATGGGGCTCAAGCCATTCGCACCGCTCTCTGTCCCACCCAGACTCATCAGCGCTACTTCAATGATATTGATCCTGAACCATCAAGAGTAAAATTCACTGATGTTGATCCTGGACCATCAAGAGTAAAATTCACTGATGTTGATCCTGGACCATCAAGATAAAAATTCACTGATGTTGATCCAGGACCATCAAGATTCAAATTCACTGATGTTGATCCTGGACCATCAAGATTCAAATTCACTGATGTTGATCCTGGACCATCAATAATAAAATTCACTGATGTTGATCCTGGACCATCAAGATTCAAATTCACTGATGTTGATCCTGGACCATCAAGATTCAAATTCACTGATGTTGATCCTGGACCATCAAGATTTAAATTTACTGATGTTGATCCTGGACCATCAAGACTCAAATTCAGTGATGTTGATCCTGGACCATCAAGACTCAAATTCAGTGATGTTGATCCTGGACCATCAAGACTTAAATTCAGTGATGTTGATCCTGGACCATCAAGACTCAAATTCATTTATGTTGATTCTGGACCATCAAGATTCTAATTCAGTGATTTTGATCCTGGACCATCAAGACTCAAATTCTGTGATGTTGATCCTGGACCATCAAGATTCAAATTCACTGATGTTGATCCTGGACCATCAAGACTCAAATTCACTGATGTTGATCCTGGACCATCAAGACTCAAATTCACTGATGTTGATCCTGGACCATCAAGACTCAAATTCAGTGATGTTGATCCTGGACCATCAAGACTTAAATTCAGTGATGTTGATCCTGGACCATCAAGACTCAAATTCAGTGATGTTGATCCTGGACCATCTAGACTCTAATTCAGTGATGTTGATCCTGGACCATCTAGACTCTAATTCAGTGATGTTGATCCTGGATCATGAAGAGTAAAATTCAGTGATGTTGATCCTGGACCATCAAGATTAAAATTCACTGATGTTGATCCTGGACCATCAAGATTCAAATTCACTGATGTTGATCCTGGACCATCAAGATTCAAATTCAGTGATGTTGATCCTGGACCATCAAGATTCAAATTCACTGATGTTGATCCTGGACCATCAAGTTTCAAATTCAGTGATGTTGATCCAGGACCATCTAGACTCAAATTCAGTGATGTTGATCCTGGATCATGAAGAGTAAAATTCATTGATGTTGATCCTGGACCATCAAGATTCAAATTCACTGATGTTGATCCTGGACCATCAAGTTTCAAATTCAGTGATGTTGATCCAGGACCATCAATACTCAAATTCAGTGATGTTGATCCTGGACCATCAAGACTCAAATTCTGTGATGTTGATCCTGGACCATCAAGATCAAAATTCACTGATGTTGATCCTGGACCATCAAGAATAAAATTCACTGATGTTCATCCTGGACCATCAAGATTCAAATTCACTGATGTTGATCCTGGACCATCAAGTTTCAAATTCACTGAAGTTGATCCTGGACCATCAAGACTCAAATTCAGTGATGTTGATCCTGGACCATCAAGACTTAAATTCAGTAATGTTGATCCTGGACCATCAAGATTCTAATTCAGTGATGTTGATCCTGGACCATCAAGACTCAAATTCAATGATTTTGATCCTGGACCATCAAGATTCAAATTCACTGATGTTGATCCTGGACCATCAAGACTCAAATTCTGTGATGTTGATCCTGGACCATCAAGACTCAAATTCACTGATGTTGATCCTGGACCATCAAGATTCAAATTCACTGATGTTGATCCTGGACCATCAAGACTCAAATTCACTGATGTTGATCCTGGATCATCAAGACTCAAATTCAGTGATGTTGATCCTGGACCATCAAGACTCAAATTCAGTGATGTTGATCCTGGACCATCAAGACTCAAATTCAGTGATGTTGATCCTGGACCATCAAGACTCAAATTCAGTGATGTTGATCCTGGACCATCTAGACTCAAATTCAGTGATGTTTCAGTGATTCAGCGTTTCTCCTCGGACCTCATACCGGATTTTTACAGGATTATTCCTTACCGCACATCTGATCCCCCGATCCAGTGCTTGGTTTCTGTTTTTCCAACCTCTTGTGAAGCAAGCACGCGGATTTGTTCGCCGCGTTGTCGAAGGCGAGGAGTGGATTTAAGTAATCTTTGCCAGCTACGACGAATACCACGGGAAAACGATCACCACCAGGTACCTACAAGATTAACTTTGGTCAATGTAAGATCCGTTTTGAATAAGACATTCATATTAAATGACTTTTTCACTGCCAGAGATTTGGATTTCTTATTTCTGACTGAAACATGGGCAGTTGATGGGGACCTTAGTCCATTCTCTGAACTTGTCCCAGTAAACTGCACTTATTTTAATAATCCGAGGCGCTCTGGCAGAGGGGGAGGTCTTGCGTCGATTTTTAAAAAAACATTTAATTGCCAGCCCGTGCGTGCTGATGCTTTCTCCAGCTTTGAGCTACAGATGTTTCAGATAAATGAACGCTCAGGACCTGTCCTATGTGCATTAATTTATCGACCTCCTAGGTCTACTAAAGACTTTATTAAACAGTTTGGGGACTTGTTGAGCAGTATTTTACCTAGATATGATAATATTTTAATTTTGGGTGATTTTAATGTTCATGTTTGCTGCCCAAAAGACAATTTAGCTAAGGATTTCTTAAATCTTATTGACTCTTTTAATTTGACACAGCATGTGCAAGGGCCCACTCACAACCAGGGGCACACATTGGATTGTGTTTTGACATATGGTCTATCAATCTGCAATGTTGCATTAGACGATATGGCATTTACAGACCATAAAGCAGTCACTTTTGAGATCACTTTTACCCATAAAATAAGCAACTCTCCTATTGTTTTCAGGCGATTTCGTAGATTTAATGTTTCTTCTATTGATCTGTTTAAAGATTTGTACATTAATGAACAACATACAACTATGCTAGAGGACCCTCCCTCTTATATGGATGTTGACCAGTTACTGGAATTGTTCAATTGCTCTTTTTCTTCAATCTTAGACTTTGTTGCCCCCGAAAAAACTAGAACTGTTAAGCCTAGATCAGAGCCTTGGCTAAATGAGACAACTCGGGCATCTAGACAGGCCTGCAGAAAGGCTGAACGCAAGTGGAAGAGAGATAAACTGCAGGTGTCATATGAGATCTTTAAGGAATCTCTCTCTAATTATCAGCGTTCTATGAAGGAGGCTAAGAGGAAATATTTTTCTGAATTAATCAGTACTCATCAAAATAAGGCTGATGTTTTATTCTCCTGCATAAGTTCTGTGATTAACCCTGGGTCTAATGTTGTTATGGAGGAGTCATGTGATACATGTGAAGCTTTTTTAAACTTCTTTACGGAGAAGATTTCTTCAATTAGGTCTGGGATTGCTAGCTTTGATATTGTTTTTCCGGAACCGGATGTGTCCCCTGCTGCACTTGTTAGTTTCACACCTGTCTCTCTTCTATCTCTGACTGATACAGTAGGCAAGATCAAACTTAGCAGCTATCCATTGGATATTTTTCCATCAAAGTTTTTTAAGCAAGCCTTTGAGATTATTGGCCCTAGTATTTTATCCATTATAAATAGGAGTCTTGTTTCTGGTGTGGTGCCTTCTCAGTTGAAACATGCCGTCGTGCAACCTCTCTTGAAAAAGCCTAGTTTGGATAAATCTGTGTTGTCCAATTTTAGACCTATTTCTAAGCTACCCTTTTTATCTAAGATTTTGGAGAAAACAGTTTTAACACAACTGCAGAGCTATCTGGAGCTCAACAGTATTCATGAAGTTTTTCAATCGGGTTTTAAGGCATATCACAGTACTGAGTCTGCACTGCTACGTGTGTTGAATGACATTCTGTTATTTAGGGACTCGGGGCACTCTGTGATCCTTATGCTTCTTGACCTTACTGCAGCTTTTGACACTATAGATCACGAAATCCTTATTTCTCGTCTTGAGAGATTAGTGGGCATTCAGGGCTCTGCCCTTAAGTGGTTTAGATCTTATTTGTCAGACAGAAGCTTTTGCGTTAATGTTGGTCAGACTTTTTCATCCTCCAGACCCCTGACATGTGGAGTTCCACAAGGGTCTATACTTGGACCTATTTTATTTTCTTTATATATTTTACCTTTAGGATCAATTTTTCGTAAATATGGGGTGGCTTTTCATTTTTATGCTGATGACACTCAGATTTATGTCCCTTTTAAAAGTAGGGATAAAAAGGAGCTTGACTCCCTTATGAGATGCCTAGTCGAGGTTAAGAGCTGGCTTTCGTCAAATTTTTTAAATTTCAATGAAGAAAAAACTGAGCTGGTCTGGTTTGGCGATCCTAACCCTCTGCATTTATCAGGTTTTGGTGAGCTTTCCACTTATCAAAAACCTGTTGTTAGAAACCTAGGATTTCAATTCGACAGTGATCTGAAATTTAACAAACAAGTAAATACAGTTGTTAAATCCAGTTTTTACCATTTACGACTTGTGGCAAAAGTAAAGTCGTTTCTCTCTTTTAATGACCTTGAGAAGGTGATCCATGCTTTTATTCTGGGAAGACTTGACTATTGTAATTCTCTGTATGTGGGTATTAGTCAAAATGCCCTAAACAGATTGCAATTAGTACAGAATGCAGCTGCGAGACTTCTGACAGGGACTCGCAAGTTTGAGCACATATCCCCAGTTCTTTCCTCTCTGGGCTGGCTGCCTGTTAGGTCGAGAATTGATTTTAAACTATTGATCTTTGTTTTTAAATCCTTAAACAATCTGGCACCATCATACTTATCAGACCTGCTACACGTATACAATCCTGGTAGGTCACTGAGGTCTTCTGATGAATTTATTCTATCTGTACCAAGGTCCCGGTGTAAGCGAAGTGGGGATCGGGCTTTTGCTGTTGTCGCCCCAAAACTCTGGAACGGGCTTCCGCCCCACATCAGACACGCTCCAACTCTACCTGTTTTTAAAAAGCGTTTGAAACACCATCTTTGTTCCTTAGTATTTGAGCCTTTTTAATGTTGAGGGATTTGCCTTATGTTTTAATTGTTATTTATGTGATGTAGATTTCATGTTTAGTATTGATTGTGTTCAGCACTTTGGGCAACGTTGTGTTGTAAAAAATGTGCTATATAAATAAACTAAACTAACTAAAAAAACTAACTAACTAACATGTTGATCCTGGATCATGAAGAGTAAAATTCACTGATGTTGATCCTGGACCATCAACATTAAAATTCACTGATGTTGATCCTGGACCATCAAGATTCAAATTCACTGATGTTGATCCTGGACCATCAAGATTTAAATTCACTGATGTTGATCCTGGACCATCAAGATTCAAATTCAGTGATGTTGATCCTGGACCATCAAGACTTAAATTGACTGATGTTGATCCTGGACCATCAAGATTCAAATTCACTGATGTTGATCCTGGACCATCAAGACTCAAATTCACTGATGTTGATCCTGGACCATCAAGACTCAAATTCAGTGATGTTGATCCTGGACCATCAAGACTCAAATTCAGTGATGTTGATCCTGGACCATCAAGACTTAAATTCAGTGATGTTGATCCTGGACCATCAAGACTCAAATTCAGTGATGTTGATCCTGGACCATCTAGACTCAAATTCAGTGATGTTGATCCTGGATCATGAAGAGTAAAATTCACTGATGTTGATCCTGGACCATCAAGATTCAAATTCACTGATGTTGATCCTGGACCATCAAGATTAAAATTCACTGATGTTGATCCTGGACCATCAAGATTTAAATTCACTGATGTTGATCCTGGACCATCAAGATTCAAATTCACTGATGTTGATCCTGGACCATCAAGATTCAAATTCAGTGATGCTGATCCTGGACCATCAAGTTTCAAATTCAGTGATGTTGATCCAGGACCATCAACATAAAAATTTAGTTATGTTGATCCTGGACCATCAAGACTCAAATTCAGTTATGTTGCTCTTGGACCGTCAACAGAAAAATTTAGTTATGTTGATCCTGGACCATCAAGACTCAAATTCAGTTATGTTGATCCTGGACCATCAAGAGAAAAATTTAGTTATGTTGATCCTGGACCATCATGATTCGACTTCAGTGATGTTCATCCTGGACCATCAAGATTCAAATTCACTGATGTTGATCCTGGACCATCAAGATTCAAATTCAGTGATGTTGATCCAGGACTATCAACATAAAAATTTGGTGAAGTTGATCCTGGACCATCAAGACTCAAATTCAGTGATGTTGATCCTGGACCATCAAGACTAAAATTCAGGGATGTTGATCCTGGACCATCAAGATTCAAATTCACTGATGTTGATCCTGGACCATCAAGACTCAAATTCAGCTATGTTGATCCTGGACCATCAAGACTGAAATTCAATGTTGTTGATCCTGGACCATCAAGATTCAAATTCACTGATGTTGATCCTGGACCATCAAGATTCAAATTCAGTGATGTTGATCCTGGACCATCAAGTTTCAAATTCAGTGATGTTGATCCAGGACCATCAAGACTCAAATTCTGTGATGTTGATCCTGGACCATCAAGACTCAAATTCAGTGATGTTGATCCAGGACCATCAAGACTCAAATTCAGTGATGTTGATCCTGGACCATCAAGAGAAAAATTTAGTTATGTTGATCCTGGACCATCATGATTCGACTTCAGTGATGTTCATCCTGGACCATCAAGATTCAAATTCACTGATGTTGATCCTGGACCATCAAGATTCAAATTCAGTGATGTTGATCCAGGACCATCAACATAAAAATTTGGTGAAGTTGATCCTGGACCATCAAGACTCAAATTCAGTGATGTTGATCCTGGACCATCAAGATTCAAATTCACTGATGTTGATCCTGGACCATCAAGATTCAAATTCAGTGATGTTGATCCTGGACCATCAAGTTTCAAATTCAGTGATGTTGATCCAGGACCATCAACATAAAAATTTAGTTATGTTGATCCTGGACCATCAAGACTCAAATTCAGTTATGTTGCTCTTGGACCGTCAACAGAAAAATTTAGTTATGTTGATCCTGGACCATCAAGACTAAAATTCAGGGATGTTGATCCTGGACCATCAAGATTCAAATTCACTGATGTTGATCCTGGACCATCAAGACTCAAATTCAATGATGTTGATCCTGGACCATCAAGACTTAAATTCAGTGATGTTGATCCTGGACCATCAAGACTCAAATTCAGTGATGTTGATCCTGGATCATGAAGAGTATAATTCAGTGATGTTGATCCTGGACCATCAAGATTCAAATTCTGTGATGTTGATCCTGGACCATCAAGATTCAAATTCACTGATGTTGATCCTGGACCATCAAGACTCAAATTCTGTGATGTTGATCCTGGACCATCAAGATTCAAATTCACTGATGTTGATCCTGGACCATCAAGACTCAAATTCATTGATGTTGATCCTGGACCATCAAGACTTAAATTCAGTGATGTTGATCCTGGACCATCAAGACTCAAATTTAGTGATGTTGATCCTGGACCATCTAGACTCAAATTCACTGATGTTGATCCTGGACCATCAAGACTCAAATTCATTGATGTTGATCCTGGACCATCAAGACTTAAATTCAGTGATGTTGATCCTGGACCATCAAGACTCAAATTTAGTGATGTTGATCCTGGACCATCTAGACTCAAATTCAGTGATGTTGATCCTGGACCATCAAGATTCAAATTCACTGATGTTGATCCTGGACCATCAAGATTCAAATTCACTGATGTTGATCCTGGACCATCAAGATTCAAATTCACTGATGTTGATCCTGGACCATCAAGACTCAAATTCTGTGATGTTGATCCTGGACCATCAAGATTCAAATTCACTGATGTTGATCCTGGACCATCAAGACTCAAATTCATTGATGTTGATCCTGGACCATCAAGACTTAAATTCAGTGATGTTGATCCTGGACCATCAAGACTCAAATTTAGTGATGTTGATCCTGGACCATCTAGACTCAAATTCAGTGATGTTGATCCTGGACCATCAAGATTAAAATTCACTGATGTTGATCCTGGACCATCAAGTTTCAAATTCAGTGATGTTGATCCAGGACCATCAATACTCAAATTCAGTGATGTTGATCCTGGACCATCAAGACTCAAATTCTGTGATGTTGATCCTGGACCATCAAGATCAAAATTCACTGATGTTGATCCTGGACCATCAAGAATAAAATTCACTGATGTTCATCCTGGACCATCAAGATTTAAATTCACTGATGTTGATCCTGGACCATCAAGATTCAAATTCACTGATGTTGATCCTGGACCATCAAGTTTCAAATTCACTGAAGTTGATCCTGGACCATCAAGACTCAAATTCAGTGATGTTGATCCTGGACCATCAAGACTTAAATTCAGTGATGTTGATCCTGGACCATCAAGATTCTAATTCAGTGATGTTGATCCTGGACCATCAAGACTCAAATTCAATGATTTTGATCCTGGACCATCAAGATTCAAACTCACTGATGTTGATCCTGGACCATCAAGACTCAAATTCTGTGATGTTGATCCTGGACCATCAAGACTCAAATTCACTGATGTTGATCCTGGACCATCAAGACTCAAATTCAGTGATGTTGATCCTGGACCATCAAGACTCAAATTCACTGATGTTGATCCTGGACCATCAAGACTCAAATTCAGTGATGTTGATCCTGGACCATCAAGACTCAAATTCAGTGATGTTGATCCTGGACCATCAAGACTCAAATTCAGTGATGTTGATCCTGGACCATCAAGACTCAAATTCAGTGATGTTGATCCTGGACCATCTAGACTCAAATTCAGTGATGTTGATCCTGGATCATGAAGAGTAAAATTCACTGATGTTGATCCTGGACCATCAACATTAAAATTCACTGATGTTGATCCTGGACCATCAAGATTCAAATTCACTAATGTTGATCCTGGACCATCAAGATTCAAATTCACTGATATTGATCCTGGACCATCAAGATTTAAATTCACTGATGTTGATCCTGGACCATCAAGATTCAAATTCACTGATGTTGATCCTGGACCATCAAGATTCAAATTCAGTGATGTTGATCCTGGACCATCTAGACTCAAATTCAGTGATGTTGATCCTGGACCATCAAGACTTAAATTGACTGATGTTGATCCTGGACCATCAAGATTCAAATTCACTGATGTTGATCCTGGACCATCAAGACTCAAATTCAGCGATGTTGATCCTGGACCATCAAGACTGAAATTCAATGTTGTTGATCCTGGACCATCAAGATTCAAATTCACTGATGTTGATCCTGGACCATCAAGATTCAAATTCAGTGATGTTGATCCTGGACCATCAAGTTTCAAATTCAGTGATGTTGATCCAGGACCATCAACATAAAAATTTAGTTATGTTGATCCTGGACCATCAAGACTCAAATTCAGTTATGTTGCTCTTGGACCGTCAACAGAAAAATTTAGTTATGTTGATCCTGGACCATCAAGACTCAAATTCAGTTATGTTGATCCTGGACCATCAAGAGAAAAATTTAGTTATGTTGATCCTGGACCATCATGATTCGACTTCAGTGATGTTCATCCTGGACCATCAAGATTCAAATTCACTGATGTTGATCCTGGACCATCAAGATTCAAATTCAGTGATGTTGATCCAGGACCATCAACATAAAAATTTGGTGAAGTTGATCCTGGACCATCAAGACTCAAATTCAGTGATGTTGATCCTGGACCATCAAGACTAAAATTCAGGGATGTTGATCCTGGACCATCAAGATTCAAATTCACTGATGTTGATCCTGGACCATCAAGACTCAAATTCAGTGATGTTGATCCTGGACCATCAAGACTCAAATTCAGTTATGTTGATCCTGGACCATCAAGATTCAAATTCACTGATGTTGATCCTGGACCATCAAGACTCAAATTCAGTGATGTTGATCCTGGACCATCAAGACTTAAATTCAGTGATGTTGATCCTGGACCATCAAGACTCAAATTCAGTGATGTTGATCCTGGATCATGAAGAGTATAATTCAGTGATGTTGATCCTGGACCATCAAGATTCAAATTCACTGATGTTGATCCTGGACCATCAAGATTCAAATTCACTGATGTCGATCCTGGACCATCAAGATTCAAATTCTGTGATGTTGATCCTGGACCATCAAGATTCAAATTCACTGATGTTGATCCTGGACCATCAAGACTCAAATTCTGTGATGTTGATCCTGGACCATCAAGATTCAAATTCACTGATGTTGATCCTGGACCATCAAGACTCAAATTCATTGATGTTGATCCTGGACCATCAAGACTTAAATTCAGTGATGTTGATCCTGGACCATCAAGACTCAAATTTAGTGATGTTGATCCTGGACCATCTAGACTCAAATTCAGTGATGTTGATCCTGGACCATCAAGATTAAAATTCACTGATGTTGATCCTGGACCATCAAGACTTAAATTCAGTGATGTTGATCCTGGACCATCAAGACTCAAATTTAGTGATGTTGATCCTGGACCATCTAGACTCAAATTCACTGATGTTGATCCTGGACCATCAAGACTCAAATTCATTGATGTTGATCCTGGACCATCAAGACTTAAATTCAGTGATGTTGATCCTGGACCATCAAGATTCAAATTCACTGATGTTGATCCTGGACCATCAAGATTCAAATTCACTGATGTTGATCCTGGACCATCAAGATTCAAATTCAC
Source organism: Danio rerio (assembly GCF_052040795.2). Classification (NCBI taxonomy): domain Eukaryota; kingdom Metazoa; phylum Chordata; class Actinopteri; order Cypriniformes; family Danionidae; genus Danio; species Danio rerio. Next base: position 4,487,956 of record NC_141022.1, read on the forward strand.
TGATGTTGATCCTGGACCATCAAGACTCAAATTCTGTGATGTTGATCCTGGACCATCAAGATTCAAATTCACTGATGTTGATCCTGGACCATCAAGACTCAAATTCATTGATGTTGATCCTGGACCATCAAGACTTAAATTCAGTGATGTTGATCCTGGACCATCAAGACTCAAATTTAGTGATGTTGATCCTGGACCATCTAGACTCAAATTCAGTGATGTTGATCCTGGACCATCAAGATTAAAATTCACTGATGTTGATCCTGGACCATCAAGTTTCAAATTCAGTGATGTTGATCCAGGACCATCAATACTCAAATTCAGTGATGTTGATCCTGGACCATCAAGACTCAAATTCTGTGATGTTGATCCTGGACCATCAAGATCAAAATTCACTGATGTTGATCCTGGACCATCAAGAATAAAATTCACTGATGTTCATCCTTGACCATCAAGATTTAAATTCACTGATGTTGATCCTGGACCATCAAGTTTCAAATTCACTGAAGTTGATCCTGGACCATCAAGACTCAAATTCAGTGATGTTGATCCTGGACCATCAAGACTTAAATTCAGTGATGTTGATCCTGGACCATCAAGATTCTAATTCAGTGATGTTGATCCTGGACCATCAAGACTCAAATTCAATGATTTTGATCCTGGACCATCAAGATTCAAACTCACTGATGTTGATCCTGGACCATCAAGACTCAAATTCTGTGATGTTGATCCTGGACCATCAAGACTCAAATTCACTGATGTTGATCCTGGACCATCAAGATTCAAATTCACTGATGTTGATCCTGGACCATCAAGACTCAAATTCAGTGATGTTGATCCTGGACCATCAAGACTCAAATTCAGTGATGTTGATCCTGGACCATCAAGACTCAAATTCAGTGATGTTGATCCTGGACCATCAAGACTCAAATTCAGTGATGTTGATCCTGGACCATCTAGACTCAAATTTAGTGATGTTGATCCTGGATCATGAAGAGTAAAATTCACTGATGTTGATCCTGGACCATCAACATTAAAATTCACTGATGTTGATCCTGGACCATCAAGATTCAAATTCACTGATGTTGATCCTGGACCATCAAGATTCAAATTCACTGATGTTGATCCTGGACCATCAAGATTTAAATTCACTGATGTTGATCCTGGACCATCAAGATTCAAATTCACTGATGTTGATCCTGGACCATCAAGATTCAAATTCAGTGATGTTGATCCTGGACCATCTAGACTCAAATTCAGTGATGTTGATCCTGGATCATGAAGAGTAAAATTCATTGATGTTGATCCTGGACCATTAAGATTCAAATTCACTGATGTTGATCCTGGACCATCAAGTTTCAAATTCACTGATGTTGATCCTGGACCATCAAGACTCAAATTCAGTGATGTTGATCCTGGACCATCAAGACTTAAATTGACTGATGTTGATCCTGGACCATCAAGATTTAAATTCACTGATGTTGATCCTGGACCATCAAGACTCAAATTCAGCGATGTTGATCCTGGACCATCAAGACTGAAATTCAATGTTGTTGATCCTGGACCATCAAGATTCAAATTCACTGATGTTGATCCTGGACCATCAAGATTCAAATTCAGTGATGTTGATCCTGGACCATCAAGTTTCAAATTCAGTGATGTTGATCCAGGACCATCAACATAAAAATTTAGTTATGTTGATCCTGGACCATCAAGACTCAAATTCAGTTATGTTGCTCTTGGACCGTCAACAGAAAAATTTAGTTATGTTGATCCTGGACCATCAAGACTCAAATTCAGTTATGTTGATCCTGGACCATCAAGAGAAAAATTTAGTTATGTTGATCCTGGACCATCATGATTCGACTTCAGTGATGTTCATCCTGGACCATCAAGATTCAAATTCACTGATGTTGATCCTGGACCATCAAGATTCAAATTCAGTGATGTTGATCCAGGACCATCAACATAAAAATTTGGTGAAGTTGATCCTGGACCATCAAGACTCAAATTCAGTGATGTTGATCCTGGACCATCAAGACTAAAATTCAGGGATGTTGATCCTGGACCATCAAGATTCAAATTCACTGATGTTGATCCTGGACCATCAAGAATAAAATTCACTGATGTTCATCCTTGACCATCAAGATTTAAATTCACTGATGTTGATCCTGGACCATCAAGTTTCAAATTCACTGAAGTTGATCCTGGACCATCAAGACTCAAATTCAGTGATGTTGATCCTGGACCATCAAGACTTAAATTCAGTGATGTTGATCCTGGACCATCAAGATTCTAATTCAGTGATGTTGATCCTGGACCATCAAGACTCAAATTCAATGATTTTGATCCTGGACCATCAAGATTCAAACTCACTGATGTTGATCCTGGACCATCAAGACTCAAATTCTGTGATGTTGATCCTGGACCATCAAGACTCAAATTCACTGATGTTGATCCTGGACCATCAAGATTCAAATTCACTGATGTTGATCCTGGACCATCAAGACTCAAATTCAGTGATGTTGATCCTGGACCATCAAGACTCAAATTCAGTGATGTTGATCCTGGACCATCAAGACTCAAATTCAGTGTTGTTGATCCTGGACCATCAAGACTCAAATTCAGTGATGTTGATCCTGGACCATCTAGACTCAAATTTAGTGATGTTGATCCTGGATCATGAAGAGTAAAATTCACTGATGTTGATCCTGGACCATCAACATTAAAATTCACTGATGTTGATCCTGGACCATCAAGATTCAAATTCACTGATGTTGATCCTGGACCATCAAGATTCAAATTCACTGATGTTGATCCTGGACCATCAAGATTTAAATTCACTGATGTTGATCCTGGACCATCAAGATTCAAATTCACTGATGTTGATCCTGGACCATCAAGATTCAAATTCAGTGATGTTGATCCTGGACCATCTAGACTCAAATTCAGTGATGTTGATCCTGGATCATGAAGAGTAAAATTCATTGATGTTGATCCTGGACCATTAAGATTCAAATTCACTGATGTTGATCCTGGACCATCAAGTTTCAAATTCACTGATGTTGATCCTGGACCATCAAGACTCAAATTCAGTGATGTTGATCCTGGACCATCAAGACTTAAATTGACTGATGTTGATCCTGGACCATCAAGATTTAAATTCACTGATGTTGATCCTGGACCATCAAGACTCAAATTCAGCGATGTTGATCCTGGACCATCAAGACTGAAATTCAATGTTGTTGATCCTGGACCATCAAGATTCAAATTCACTGATGTTGATCCTGGACCATCAAGATTCAAATTCAGTGATGTTGATCCTGGACCATCAAGTTTCAAATTCAGTGATGTTGATCCAGGACCATCAACATAAAAATTTAGTTATGTTGATCCTGGACCATCAAGACTCAAATTCAGTTATGTTGCTCTTGGACCGTCAACAGAAAAATTTAGTTATGTTGATCCTGGACCATCAAGACTCAAATTCAGTTATGTTGATCCTGGACCATCAAGAGAAAAATTTAGTTATGTTGATCCTGGACCATCATGATTCGACTTCAGTGATGTTCATCCTGGACCATCAAGATTCAAATTCACTGATGTTGATCCTGGACCATCAAGATTCAAATTCAGTGATGTTGATCCAGGACCATCAACATAAAAATTTGGTGAAGTTGATCCTGGACCATCAAGACTCAAATTCAGTGATGTTGATCCTGGACCATCAAGACTAAAATTCAGGGATGTTGATCCTGGACCATCAAGATTCAAATTCACTGATGTTGATCCTGGACCATCAAGACTCAAATTCAGTGATGTTGATCCTGGACCATCAAGACTCAAATTCAGTTATGTTGATCCTGGACCATCAAGATTCAAATTCACTGATGTTGATCCTGGACCATCAAGACTCAAATTCAGTGATGTTGATCCTGGACCATCAAGACTTAAATTCAGTGATGTTGATCCTGGACCATCAAGACTCAAATTCAGTGATGTTGATCCTGGATCATGAAGAGTATAATTCAGTGATGTTGATCCTGGACCATCAAGATTCAAATTCACTGATGTTGATCCTGGACCATCAAGATTCAAATTCACTGATGTCGATCCTGGACCATCAAGATTCAAATTCTGTGATGTTGATCCTGGACCATCAAGATTCAAATTCACTGATGTTGATCCTGGACCATCAAGACTCAAATTCTGTGATGTTGTCCAGGATCAACATCAGTGAATTTGAGTCTTGATGGTCCAGGATCAACATCACAGAATTTGAGTCTTGATGGTCCAGGATCAACATCAGTGAGTTTGAATCTTGATGGTCCAGGATCAACATCACTGAATTAGAATCTTGATGGTCCAGGATCAACATCACTGAATTTAAGTCTTGATGGTCCAGGATCAACATCACTGAATTTGAATTTGACCATCAAGATTCAAATTCACTGATGTTGATCCTGGACCATCAAGACTCAAATTCATTGATGTTGATCCTGGACCATCAAGACTCAAATTCATTGATGTTGATCCTGGACCATCAAGACTTAAATTCAGTGATGTTGATCCTGGACCATCGAGACTCAAATTTAGTGATGTTGATCCTGGACCATCTAGACTCAAATTCAGTGATGTTGATCCTGGACCATCAAGATTAAAATTCACTGATGTTGATCCTGGACCATCAAGATTCAAATTCACTGATGTTGATCCTGGACCATCAAGATTCAAATTCACTGATGTTGATCCTGGACCATCAAGATTCAAATTCAGTGATGTTGATCCTGGACCATCTAGACTCAAATTCAGTGATGTTGATCCTGGATCATGAAGAGTAAAATTCATTGATGTTGATCCTGGACCATCAAGATTCAAATTCACTGATGTTGATCCTGTACCATCAAGTTTCAAATTCAGTGATGTTGATCCAGGACCATCAATACTCAAATTCAGTGATGTTGACCCTGGACCATCAAGACTCAAATTCTGTGATGTTGATCCTGGACCATCAAGATCAAAATTCACTGATGTTGATCCTGGACCATCAAGATTCAAATTCACTGATGTTGATCCTGGACCATCAAGTTTCAAATTCACTGAAGTTGATCCTGGACCATCAAGACTCAAATTCAGTGATGTTGATCCTGGACCATCAAGACTTAAATTCAGTGATTTTGATCCTGGACCATCAAGATTCAAACTCACTGATGTTGATCCTGGACCATCAAGACTCAAATTCTGTGATGTTGATTTTGGACCATCAAGACTCAAATTCACTGATGTTGATCCTGGACCATCAAGATTCAAATTCACTGATGTTGATCCTGGACCATCAAGACTCAAATTCACTGATGTTGATCCTGGACCATCAAGACTCAAATTCAGTGATGTTGATCCTGGACCATCAAGACTCAAATTCACTGATGTTGATCCTGGACCATCAAGACTCAAATTCAGTGATGTTGATCCTGGACCATCAAGACTCAAATTCAGTGATGTTGATCCTGGACCATCAAGACTCAAATTCAGTGATGTTGATCCTGGACCATCAAGACTCAAATTCAGTGATGTTGATCCTGGACCATCTAGACTCAAATTCAGTGATGTTGATCCTGGATCATGAAGAGTAAAATTCACTGATGTTGATCCTGGACCATCAACATTAAAATTCACTGATGTTGATCCTGGACCATCAAGACTCAAATTCTGTGATGTTGATCCTGGACCATCAAGACTCAAATTCACTGATGTTGATCCTGGACCATCAAGATTCAAATTCACTGATGTTGATCCTGGACCATCAAGACTCAAATTCACTGATGTTGATCCTGGACCATCAAGACTCAAATTCAGTGATGTTGATCCTGGACCATCAAGACTCAAATTCAGTGATGTTGATCCTGGACCATCAAGACTCAAATTCAGTGATGTTGATCCTGGACCATCAAGACTCAAATTCAGTGATGTTGATCCTGGACCATCTAGACTCAAATTCAGTGATGTTGATCCTGGATCATGAGGAGAAAATTCACTGATGTTGATCCTGGACCATCAACATTAAAATTCACTGATGTTGATCCTGGACCATCAAGATTCAAATTCACTGATGTTGATCCTGGACCATCAAGATTCAAATTCACTGATGTTGATTCTGGACCATCAAGATTTAAATTCACTGATGTTGATCCTGGACCATCAAGATTCAAATTCACTGATGTTGATCCTGGACCATCAAGATTCAAATTCAGTGATGTTGATCCTGGACCATCTAGACTCAAATTCAGTGATGTTGATCCTGGATCATGAAGAGTAAAATTCATTGATGTTGATCCTGGACCATTAAGATTCAAATTCACTGATGTTGATCCTGGACCATCAAGTTTCAAATTCACTGATGTTGATCCTGGACCATCAAGACTCAAATTCAGTGATGTTGATCCTGGACCATCAAGACTTAAATTGACTGATGTTGATCCTGGACCATCAAGATTCAAATTCACTGATGTTGATCCTGGACCATCAAGACTCAAATTCACTGATGTTGATCCTGGACCATCAAGACTCAAATTCAGTGATGTTGATCCTGGACCATCAAGACTCAAATTCAGTGATGTTGATCCTGGACCATCAAGACTTAAATTCAGTGATGTTGATCCTGGACCATCAAGACTCAAATTCAGTGATGTTGATCCTGGACCATCTAGACTCAAATTCAGTGATGTTGATCCTGGATCATGAAGAGTAAAATTCACTGATGTTGATCCTGGACCATCAAGATTCAAATTCACTGATGTTGATCCTGGACCATCAAGATTTAAATTCACTGATGTTGATCCTGGACCATCAAGATTCAAATTCACTGATGTTGATCCTGGACCATCAAGATTCAAATTCAGTGATGTTGATCCTGGACCATCAAGTTTCAAATTCAGTGATGTTGATCCAGGACCATCAACATAAAAATTTAGTTATGTTGATCCTGGACCATCAAGACTCAAATTCAGTTATGTTGCTCTTGGACCGTCAACAGAAAAATTTAGTTATGTTGATCCTGGACCATCAAGACTCAAATTCAGTTATGTTGATCCTGGACCATCAAGAGAAAAATTTAGTTATGTTGATCCTGGACCATTATGATTCGACTTCAGTGATGTTCATCCTGGACCATCAAGATTCAAATTCACTGATGTTGATCCTGGACCATCAAGATTCAAATTCAGTGATGTTGATCCAGGACCATCAACATAAAAATTTGGTGAAGTTGATCCTGGACCATCAAGACTCAAATTCAGTGATGTTGATCCTGGACCATCAAGACTAAAATTCAGGGATGTTGATCCTGGACCATCAAGATTCAAATTCACTGATGTTGATCCTGGACCATCAAGACTCAAATTCAGCGATGTTGATCCTGGACCAGCAAGACTGAAATTCAATGTTGTTGATCCTGGACCATCAAGATTCAAATTCACTGATGTTGATCCTGGACCATCAAGATTCAAATTCAGTGATGTTGATCCTGGACCATCTAGACTCAAATTCAGTGATGTTGATCCTGGATCATGAAGAGTAAAATTCATTGATGTTGATCCTGGACCATTAAGATTCAAATTCACTGATGTTGATCCTGGACCATCAAGATTCAAATTCAGTGATGTTGATCCTGGACCATCAAGTTTCAAATTCAGTGATGTTGATCCAGGACCATCAACATAAAAATTCACTGATGTTGATCCTGGACCATCAAGAGAAAAATTTTGTTATGTTGATCCTGGACCATCATGATTCGACTTCAGTGATGTTGATCCTGGACCATCAAGATTCAAATTCACTGATGTTGATCCTGGACCATCAAGATTCAAATTCAGTGATGTTGATCCAGGACCATCAACATAAAAATCTGGTGAAGTTGATCCTGGACCATCAAGACTCAAATTCAGTGATGTTGATCCTGGACCATCAAGACTAAAATTCAGGGATGTTGATCCTGGACCATCAAGATTCAAATTCACTGATATTGATCCTGGACCATCAAGACTCAAATTCAGTGATGTTGATCCTGGACCATCAAGACTCAAATTCAGTTATGTTGATCCTGGACCATCAAGATTCAAATTCACTGATGTTGATCCTGGACCATCAAGATTCAAATTCACTGATGTCGATCCTGGACCATCAAGATTCAAATTCTGTGATGTTGATCCTGGACCATCAAGATTCAAATTCACTGATGTTGATCCTGGACCATCAAGACTCAAATTCTGTGATGTTGATCCTGGACCATCAAGATTCAAATTCACTGATGTTGATCCTGGACCATCAAGACTCAAATTCATTGATGTTGATCCTGGACCATCAAGACTTAAATTCAGTAATGTTGATCCTAGACCATCAAGACTCAAATTTAGTGATGTTGATCCTGGACCATCTAGACTCAAATTCAGTGATGTTGATCCTGGACCATCAAGATTAAAATTCACTGATGTTGATCCTGGACCATCAAGATTCAAATTCACTGATGTTGATCCTGGACCATCAAGATTAAAATTCAGTGATGTTGATCCTGGACCATCAAGATTCAAATTCACTGATGTTGATCCTGGACCATCAAGATTCAAATTCACTGATGTTGATCCAGGACCATCAAGATTCAAATTCACTGATGTTGATCCAGGACCATCAAGATTCAAATTCACTGATGTTGATCCTGGACCATCAAGATTCAAATTCACTGATGTTGATCCTGGACCAACAAGACTCAAATTCTGTGATGTTGATCCTGGACCATCAAGATTAAAATTCACTGATGTTGATCCTGGACCATCAAGACTCAAATTCACTGATGTTGATCCTGGACCATCAAGACTCAAATTCAGTGATGTTGATCCTGGACCATCAAGACTCAAATTCAGTGATGTTGATCCTGGACCATCAAGACTCAAATTCAGTGATGTTGATCCTGGACCATCAAGACTTAAATTCAGTGATGTTGATCCTGGACCATCAAGACTCAAATTCAGTGATGTTGATCCTGGACCATCTAGACTCAAATTCAGTGATGTTGATCCTGGATCATGAAGAGTAAAATTCACTGATGTTGATCCTGGACCATCAACATTAAAATTCACTGATGTTGATCCTGGACCATCAAGATTCAAATTCACTGATGTTGATCCTGGACCATCAAGATTAAAATTCACTGATGTTGATCCTGGACCATCAAGATTTAAATTCACTGATGTTGATCCTGGACCATCAAGATTCAAATTCACTTATGTTGATCCTGGACCATCAAGATTCAAATTCAGTTATGTTGATCCTGGACCATCTAGACTCAAATTCAGTGATGTTGATCCAGGATCATGAAGAGTAAAATTCATTGATGTTGATCCTGGACCATCAAGATTCAAATTCACTGATGTTGATCCTGGACCATCAAGTTTCAAATTCAGTGATGTTGATCCAGGACCATCAAGACTCAAATTCACTGATGTTGATCCTGGACCATCAAGATTCAAATTCACTGATGTTGATCCTGGACCATCAAGACTCAAATTCAGTGATGTTGATCCTGGACCATCAAGATTCAAATTCACTGATGTTGATCCTGGACCATCAAGACTCAAATTCTGTGATGTTGATCCTGGACCATCAAGATTAAAATTCACTGATGTTGATCCTGGACCATCAAGACTCAAATTCACTGATGTTGATCCTGGACCATCAAGACTCAAATTCAGTGATGTTGATCCTGGACCATCAAGACTCAAATTCAGTGATGTTGATCCTGGACCATCAAGACTCAAATTCAGTGATGTTGATCCTGGACCATCAAGACTTAAATTCAGTGATGTTGATCCTGGACCATCAAGTTTCAAATTCAGTGATGTTGATCCAGGACCATCAACATAAAAATTCACTGATGTTGATCCTGGACCATCAAGAGAAAAATTTTGTTATGTTGATCCTGGACCATCATGATTCGACTTCAGTGATGTTGATCCTGGACCATCAAGATTCAAATTCACTGATGTTGATCCTGGACCATCAAGATTCAAATTCAGTGATGTTGATCCAGGACCATCAACATAAAAATTTGGTGAAGTTGATCCTGGACCATCAAGACTCAAATTCAGTGATGTTGATCCTGGACCATCAAGACTAAAATTCAGGGATGTTGATCCTGGACCATCAAGATTCAAATTCACTGATGTTGATCCTGGACCATCAAGACTCAAATTCAGTGATGTTGATCCTGGACCATCAAGACTCAAATTCAGTTATGTTGATCCTGGACCATCAAGATTCAAATTCACTGATGTTGATCCTGGACCATCAAGATTCAAATTCACTGATGTCGATCCTGGACCATCAAGATTCAAATTCTGTGATGTTGATCCTGGACCATCAAGATTCAAATTCACTGATGTTGATCCTGGACCATCAAGACTCAAATTCTGTGATGTTGATCCTGGACCATCAAGATTCAAATTCACTGATGTTGATCCTGGACCATCAAGACTCAAATTCATTGATGTTGATCCTGGACCATCAAGACTTAAATTCAGTAATGTTGATCCTAGACCATCAAGACTCAAATTTAGTGATGTTGATCCTGGACCATCTAGACTCAAATTCAGTGATGTTGATCCTGGACCATCAAGATTAAAATTCACTGATGTTGATCCTGGACCATCAAGATTCAAATTCACTGATGTTGATCCTGGACCATCAAGATTAAAATTCAGTGATGTTGATCCTGGACCATCAAGATTCAAATTCACTGATGTTGATCCTGGACCATCAAGATTCAAATTCACTGATGTTGATCCAGGACCATCAAGATTCAAATTCACTGATGTTGATCCAGGACCATCAAGATTCAAATTCACTGATGTTGATCCTGGACCATCAAGATTCAAATTCACTGATGTTGATCCTGGACCAACAAGACTCAAATTCTGTGATGTTGATCCTGGACCATCAAGATTAAAATTCACTGATGTTGATCCTGGACCATCAAGACTCAAATTCACTGATGTTGATCCTGGACCATCAAGACTCAAATTCAGTGATGTTGATCCTGGACCATCAAGACTCAAATTCAGTGATGTTGATCCTGGACCATCAAGACTCAAATTCAGTGATGTTGATCCTGGACCATCAAGACTTAAATTCAGTGATGTTGATCCTGGACCATCAAGACTCAAATTCAGTGATGTTGATCCTGGACCATCTAGACTCAAATTCAGTGATGTTGATCCTGGATCATGAAGAGTAAAATTCACTGATGTTGATCCTGGACCATCAACATTAAAATTCACTGATGTTGATCCTGGACCATCAAGATTCAAATTCACTGATGTTGATCCTGGACCATCAAGATTAAAATTCACTGATGTTGATCCTGGACCATCAAGATTTAAATTCACTGATGTTGATCCTGGACCATCAAGATTCAAATTCACTTATGTTGATCCTGGACCATCAAGATTCAAATTCAGTTATGTTGATCCTGGACCATCTAGACTCAAATTCAGTGATGTTGATCCAGGATCATGAAGAGTAAAATTCATTGATGTTGATCCTGGACCATCAAGATTCAAATTCACTGATGTTGATCCTGGACCATCAAGTTTCAAATTCAGTGATGTTGATCCAGGACCATCAAGACTCAAATTCAGTGATGTTGATCCTGGACCATCAAGACTCAAATTCTGTGATGTTGATCCTGGACCATCAAGATTCAAATTCACTGATGTTGATCCTGGACCATCAAGATTAAAATTCACTGATGTTCATCCTGGACCATCAAGATTTAAATTCACTGATGTTGAAATTTAGTTATGTTGATCCTGGACCATCATGATTCGACTTCAGTGATGTTCATTCTGGACCATCAAGATTCAAATTCACTGATGTTGATCCTGGACCATCAAGATTCAAATTCAGTGATGTTGATCCTCGACCATCAAGACTAAAATTCAGTGATGTTGATCCTGGACCATCAAGATTCAAATTCACTGATGTTGATCCTGGACCATCTAGACTCAAATTCAGCGATGTTGATCCTGGACCATCAAGACTCAAATTCAGTTATGTTAATCCTGGACCATCAAGATTCTTATTCAGTGATGTTGATCCTGGACCATCAAGACTTAAATTCAGTGATGTTGATCCTGGACCATCAAGACTCAAATTCAGTGATGTTGATCCTGGACCATCTAGACTCAAATTCAGTGATGTTGATCCTGGATCATGAAGAGTATGATTCAGTGATGTTGATCCTGGACCATCAAGATTCAAATTCACTGATGTTGATCCTGGACCATCAAGATTCAAAATCACTGATGTCGATCCTGGACCATCAAGATTCAAATTCACTGATGTCGATCCTGGACCATCAAGATTCAAATTCTGTGATGTTGATCCTGGACCATCAAGATTTAAATTCACTGATGTTGATCCTGGACCATCAAGACTCAAATTCTGTGATGTTGATCCTGGACCATCAAGATTCAAATTCACTAATGTTGATCCTGGACCATCAAGACTCAAATTCATTGATGTTGATCCTGGACCATCAAGACTCAAATTTAGTGATGTTGATCCTGGACCATCTACACTCAAATTCAGTGATGTTGATCCTGGACCATCAAGAATAAAATTCACTGATGTTGATCCTGGACCATCAAGATTCAAATTCACTGATGTTGATCCTGGACCATCAAGATTAAAATTCAGTGATGTTGATCCTGGACCATCAAGATTCAAATTCACTGATGTTGATCCTGGACCATCAAGATTCAAATTCACTGATGTTGATCCTGGACCATCAAGATTCAAATTCACTGATGTCGATCCTGGACCATCAAGATTCAAATTCTGTGATGTTGATCCTGGACCATCAAGATTCAAATTCACTGATGTTGATCCTGGACCATCAAGACTCAAATTCTGTGATGTTGTCCAGGATCAACATCAGTGAATTTGAGTCTTGATGGTCCAGGATCAACATCACAGAATTTGAGTCTTGATGGTCCAGGATCAACATCAGTGAGTTTGAATCTTGATGGTCCAGGATCAACATCACTGAATTAGAATCTTGATGGTCCAGGATCAACATCACTGAATTTAAGTCTTGATGGTCCAGGATCAACATCACTGAATTTGAATTTGACCATCAAGATTCAAATTCACTGATGTTGATCCTGGACCATCAAGACTCAAATTCATTGATGTTGATCCTGGACCATCAAGACTCAAATTCATTGATGTTGATCCTGGACCATCAAGACTTAAATTCAGTGATGTTGATCCTGGACCATCGAGACTCAAATTTAGTGATGTTGATCCTGGACCATCTAGACTCAAATTCAGTGATGTTGATCCTGGACCATCAAGATTAAAATTCATTGATGTTGATCCTGGACCATCGAGACTCAAATTTAGTGATGTTGATCCTGGACCATCAAGACTCAAATTCATTGATGTTGATCCTGGACCATCAAGACTCAAATTCATTGATGTTGATCCTGGACCATCAAGACTTAAATTCAGTGATGTTGATCCTGGACCATCGAGACTCAAATTTAGTGATGTTGATCCTGGACCATCTAGACTCAAATTCAGTGATGTTGATCCTGGACCATCAAGATTAAAATTCACTGATGTTGATCCTGGACCATCAAGATTCAAATTCACTGATGTTGATCCTGGACCATCAAGATTCAAATTCACTGATGTTGATCCTGGACCATCAAGATTCAAATTCAGTGATGTTGATCCTGGACCATCTAGACTCAAATTCAGTGATGTTGATCCTGGATCATGAAGAGTAAAATTCATTGATGTTGATCCTGGACCATCAAGATTCAAATTCACTGATGTTGATCCTGTACCATCAAGTTTCAAATTCAGTGATGTTGATCCAGGACCATCAATACTCAAATTCAGTGATGTTGACCCTGGACCATCAAGACTCAAATTCTGTGATGTTGATCCTGGACCATCAAGATCAAAATTCACTGATGTTGATCCTGGACCATCAAGATTCAAATTCACTGATGTTGATCCTGGACCATCAAGACTCAAATTCATTGATGTTGATCCTGGACCATCAAGACTCAAATTCATTGATGTTGATCCTGGACCATCAAGACTTAAATTCAGTGATGTTGATCCTGGACCATCGAGACTCAAATTTAGTGATGTTGATCCTGGACCATCTAGACTCAAATTCAGTGATGTTGATCCTGGACCATCAAGATTAAAATTCATTGATGTTGATCCTGGACCATCGAGACTCAAATTTAGTGATGTTGATCCTGGACCATCAAGACTCAAATTCATTGATGTTGATCCTGGACCATCAAGACTCAAATTCATTGATGTTGATCCTGGACCATCAAGACTTAAATTCAGTGATGTTGATCCTGGACCATCGAGACTCAAATTTAGTGATGTTGATCCTGGACCATCTAGACTCAAATTCAGTGATGTTGATCCTGGACCATCAAGATTAAAATTCACTGATGTTGATCCTGGACCATCAAGATTCAAATTCACTGATGTTGATCCTGGACCATCAAGATTCAAATTCACTGATGTTGATCCTGGACCATCAAGATTCAAATTCAGTGATGTTGATCCTGGACCATCTAGACTCAAATTCAGTGATGTTGATCCTGGATCATGAAGAGTAAAATTCATTGATGTTGATCCTGGACCATCAAGATTCAAATTCACTGATGTTGATCCTGTACCATCAAGTTTCAAATTCAGTGATGTTGATCCAGGACCATCAATACTCAAATTCAGTGATGTTGACCCTGGACCATCAAGACTCAAATTCTGTGATGTTGATCCTGGACCATCAAGATCAAAATTCACTGATGTTGATCCTGGACCATCAAGATTCAAATTCACTGATGTTGATCCTGGACCATCAAGTTTCAAATTCACTGAAGTTGATCCTGGACCATCAAGACTCAAATTCAGTGATGTTGATCCTGGACCATCAAGACTTAAATTCAGTGATTTTGATCCTGGACCATCAAGATTCAAACTCACTGATGTTGATCCTGGACCATCAAGACTCAAATTCTGTGATGTTGATTTTGGACCATCAAGACTCAAATTCACTGATGTTGATCCTGGACCATCAAGATTCAAATTCACTGATGTTGATCCTGGACCATCAAGACTCAAATTCACTGATGTTGATCCTGGACCATCAAGACTCAAATTCAGTGATGTTGATCCTGGACCATCAAGACTCAAATTCACTGATGTTGATCCTGGACCATCAAGACTCAAATTCAGTGATGTTGATCCTGGACCATCAAGACTCAAATTCAGTGATGTTGATCCTGGACCATCAAGACTCAAATTCAGTGATGTTGATCCTGGACCATCAAGACTCAAATTCAGTGATGTTGATCCTGGACCATCTAGACTCAAATTCAGTGATGTTGATCCTGGATCATGAAGAGTAAAATTCACTGATGTTGATCCTGGACCATCAACATTAAAATTCACTGATGTTGATCCTGGACCATCAAGACTCAAATTCTGTGATGTTGATCCTGGACCATCAAGACTCAAATTCACTGATGTTGATCCTGGACCATCAAGATTCAAATTCACTGATGTTGATCCTGGACCATCAAGACTCAAATTCACTGATGTTGATCCTGGACCATCAAGACTCAAATTCAGTGATGTTGATCCTGGACCATCAAGACTCAAATTCAGTGATGTTGATCCTGGACCATCAAGACTCAAATTCAGTGATGTTGATCCTGGACCATCAAGACTCAAATTCAGTGATGTTGATCCTGGACCATCTAGACTCAAATTCAGTGATGTTGATCCTGGATCATGAGGAGAAAATTCACTGATGTTGATCCTGGACCATCAACATTAAAATTCACTGATGTTGATCCTGGACCATCAAGATTCAAATTCACTGATGTTGATCCTGGACCATCAAGATTCAAATTCACTGATGTTGATTCTGGACCATCAAGATTTAAATTCACTGATGTTGATCCTGGACCATCAAGATTCAAATTCACTGATGTTGATCCTGGACCATCAAGATTCAAATTCAGTGATGTTGATCCTGGACCATCTAGACTCAAATTCAGTGATGTTGATCCTGGATCATGAAGAGTAAAATTCATTGATGTTGATCCTGGACCATTAAGATTCAAATTCACTGATGTTGATCCTGGACCATCAAGTTTCAAATTCACTGATGTTGATCCTGGACCATCAAGACTCAAATTCAGTGATGTTGATCCTGGACCATCAAGACTTAAATTGACTGATGTTGATCCTGGACCATCAAGATTCAAATTCACTGATGTTGATCCTGGACCATCAAGACTCAAATTCACTGATGTTGATCCTGGACCATCAAGACTCAAATTCAGTGATGTTGATCCTGGACCATCAAGACTCAAATTCAGTGATGTTGATCCTGGACCATCAAGACTTAAATTCAGTGATGTTGATCCTGGACCATCAAGACTCAAATTCAGTGATGTTGATCCTGGACCATCTAGACTCAAATTCAGTGATGTTGATCCTGGATCATGAAGAGTAAAATTCACTGATGTTGATCCTGGACCATCAAGATTCAAATTCACTGATGTTGATCCTGGACCATCAAGATTTAAATTCACTGATGTTGATCCTGGACCATCAAGATTCAAATTCACTGATGTTGATCCTGGACCATCAAGATTCAAATTCAGTGATGTTGATCCTGGACCATCAAGTTTCAAATTCAGTGATGTTGATCCAGGACCATCAACATAAAAATTTAGTTATGTTGATCCTGGACCATCAAGACTCAAATTCAGTTATGTTGCTCTTGGACCGTCAACAGAAAAATTTAGTTATGTTGATCCTGGACCATCAAGACTCAAATTCAGTTATGTTGATCCTGGACCATCAAGAGAAAAATTTAGTTATGTTGATCCTGGACCATTATGATTCGACTTCAGTGATGTTCATCCTGGACCATCAAGATTCAAATTCACTGATGTTGATCCTGGACCATCAAGATTCAAATTCAGTGATGTTGATCCAGGACCATCAACATAAAAATTTGGTGAAGTTGATCCTGGACCATCAAGACTCAAATTCAGTGATGTTGATCCTGGACCATCAAGACTAAAATTCAGGGATGTTGATCCTGGACCATCAAGATTCAAATTCACTGATGTTGATCCTGGACCATCAAGACTCAAATTCAGCGATGTTGATCCTGGACCAGCAAGACTGAAATTCAATGTTGTTGATCCTGGACCATCAAGATTCAAATTCACTGATGTTGATCCTGGACCATCAAGATTCAAATTCAGTGATGTTGATCCTGGACCATCTAGACTCAAATTCAGTGATGTTGATCCTGGATCATGAAGAGTAAAATTCATTGATGTTGATCCTGGACCATTAAGATTCAAATTCACTGATGTTGATCCTGGACCATCAAGATTCAAATTCAGTGATGTTGATCCTGGACCATCAAGTTTCAAATTCAGTGATGTTGATCCAGGACCATCAACATAAAAATTCACTGATGTTGATCCTGGACCATCAAGAGAAAAATTTTGTTATGTTGATCCTGGACCATCATGATTCGACTTCAGTGATGTTGATCCTGGACCATCAAGATTCAAATTCACTGATGTTGATCCTGGACCATCAAGATTCAAATTCAGTGATGTTGATCCAGGACCATCAACATAAAAATCTGGTGAAGTTGATCCTGGACCATCAAGACTCAAATTCAGTGATGTTGATCCTGGACCATCAAGACTAAAATTCAGGGATGTTGATCCTGGACCATCAAGATTCAAATTCACTGATATTGATCCTGGACCATCAAGACTCAAATTCAGTGATGTTGATCCTGGACCATCAAGACTCAAATTCAGTTATGTTGATCCTGGACCATCAAGATTCAAATTCACTGATGTTGATCCTGGACCATCAAGATTCAAATTCACTGATGTCGATCCTGGACCATCAAGATTCAAATTCTGTGATGTTGATCCTGGACCATCAAGATTCAAATTCACTGATGTTGATCCTGGACCATCAAGACTCAAATTCTGTGATGTTGATCCTGGACCATCAAGATTCAAATTCACTGATGTTGATCCTGGACCATCAAGACTCAAATTCATTGATGTTGATCCTGGACCATCAAGACTTAAATTCAGTAATGTTGATCCTAGACCATCAAGACTCAAATTTAGTGATGTTGATCCTGGACCATCTAGACTCAAATTCAGTGATGTTGATCCTGGACCATCAAGATTAAAATTCACTGATGTTGATCCTGGACCATCAAGATTCAAATTCACTGATGTTGATCCTGGACCATCAAGATTAAAATTCAGTGATGTTGATCCTGGACCATCAAGATTCAAATTCACTGATGTTGATCCTGGACCATCAAGATTCAAATTCACTGATGTTGATCCAGGACCATCAAGATTCAAATTCACTGATGTTGATCCAGGACCATCAAGATTCAAATTCACTGATGTTGATCCTGGACCATCAAGATTCAAATTCACTGATGTTGATCCTGGACCAACAAGACTCAAATTCTGTGATGTTGATCCTGGACCATCAAGATTAAAATTCACTGATGTTGATCCTGGACCATCAAGACTCAAATTCACTGATGTTGATCCTGGACCATCAAGACTCAAATTCAGTGATGTTGATCCTGGACCATCAAGACTCAAATTCAGTGATGTTGATCCTGGACCATCAAGACTCAAATTCAGTGATGTTGATCCTGGACCATCAAGACTTAAATTCAGTGATGTTGATCCTGGACCATCAAGACTCAAATTCAGTGATGTTGATCCTGGACCATCTAGACTCAAATTCAGTGATGTTGATCCTGGATCATGAAGAGTAAAATTCACTGATGTTGATCCTGGACCATCAACATTAAAATTCACTGATGTTGATCCTGGACCATCAAGATTCAAATTCACTGATGTTGATCCTGGACCATCAAGATTAAAATTCACTGATGTTGATCCTGGACCATCAAGATTTAAATTCACTGATGTTGATCCTGGACCATCAAGATTCAAATTCACTTATGTTGATCCTGGACCATCAAGATTCAAATTCAGTTATGTTGATCCTGGACCATCTAGACTCAAATTCAGTGATGTTGATCCAGGATCATGAAGAGTAAAATTCATTGATGTTGATCCTGGACCATCAAGATTCAAATTCACTGATGTTGATCCTGGACCATCAAGTTTCAAATTCAGTGATGTTGATCCAGGACCATCAAGACTCAAATTCACTGATGTTGATCCTGGACCATCAAGATTCAAATTCACTGATGTTGATCCTGGACCATCAAGACTCAAATTCAGTGATGTTGATCCTGGACCATCAAGATTCAAATTCACTGATGTTGATCCTGGACCATCAAGACTCAAATTCTGTGATGTTGATCCTGGACCATCAAGATTAAAATTCACTGATGTTGATCCTGGACCATCAAGACTCAAATTCACTGATGTTGATCCTGGACCATCAAGACTCAAATTCAGTGATGTTGATCCTGGACCATCAAGACTCAAATTCAGTGATGTTGATCCTGGACCATCAAGACTCAAATTCAGTGATGTTGATCCTGGACCATCAAGACTTAAATTCAGTGATGTTGATCCTGGACCATCAAGTTTCAAATTCAGTGATGTTGATCCAGGACCATCAACATAAAAATTCACTGATGTTGATCCTGGACCATCAAGAGAAAAATTTTGTTATGTTGATCCTGGACCATCATGATTCGACTTCAGTGATGTTGATCCTGGACCATCAAGATTCAAATTCACTGATGTTGATCCTGGACCATCAAGATTCAAATTCAGTGATGTTGATCCAGGACCATCAACATAAAAATTTGGTGAAGTTGATCCTGGACCATCAAGACTCAAATTCAGTGATGTTGATCCTGGACCATCAAGACTAAAATTCAGGGATGTTGATCCTGGACCATCAAGATTCAAATTCACTGATGTTGATCCTGGACCATCAAGACTCAAATTCAGTGATGTTGATCCTGGACCATCAAGACTCAAATTCAGTTATGTTGATCCTGGACCATCAAGATTCAAATTCACTGATGTTGATCCTGGACCATCAAGATTCAAATTCACTGATGTCGATCCTGGACCATCAAGATTCAAATTCTGTGATGTTGATCCTGGACCATCAAGATTCAAATTCACTGATGTTGATCCTGGACCATCAAGACTCAAATTCTGTGATGTTGATCCTGGACCATCAAGATTCAAATTCACTGATGTTGATCCTGGACCATCAAGACTCAAATTCATTGATGTTGATCCTGGACCATCAAGACTTAAATTCAGTAATGTTGATCCTAGACCATCAAGACTCAAATTTAGTGATGTTGATCCTGGACCATCTAGACTCAAATTCAGTGATGTTGATCCTGGACCATCAAGATTAAAATTCACTGATGTTGATCCTGGACCATCAAGATTCAAATTCACTGATGTTGATCCTGGACCATCAAGATTAAAATTCAGTGATGTTGATCCTGGACCATCAAGATTCAAATTCACTGATGTTGATCCTGGACCATCAAGATTCAAATTCACTGATGTTGATCCAGGACCATCAAGATTCAAATTCACTGATGTTGATCCAGGACCATCAAGATTCAAATTCACTGATGTTGATCCTGGACCATCAAGATTCAAATTCACTGATGTTGATCCTGGACCAACAAGACTCAAATTCTGTGATGTTGATCCTGGACCATCAAGATTAAAATTCACTGATGTTGATCCTGGACCATCAAGACTCAAATTCACTGATGTTGATCCTGGACCATCAAGACTCAAATTCAGTGATGTTGATCCTGGACCATCAAGACTCAAATTCAGTGATGTTGATCCTGGACCATCAAGACTCAAATTCAGTGATGTTGATCCTGGACCATCAAGACTTAAATTCAGTGATGTTGATCCTGGACCATCAAGACTCAAATTCAGTGATGTTGATCCTGGACCATCTAGACTCAAATTCAGTGATGTTGATCCTGGATCATGAAGAGTAAAATTCACTGATGTTGATCCTGGACCATCAACATTAAAATTCACTGATGTTGATCCTGGACCATCAAGATTCAAATTCACTGATGTTGATCCTGGACCATCAAGATTAAAATTCACTGATGTTGATCCTGGACCATCAAGATTTAAATTCACTGATGTTGATCCTGGACCATCAAGATTCAAATTCACTTATGTTGATCCTGGACCATCAAGATTCAAATTCAGTTATGTTGATCCTGGACCATCTAGACTCAAATTCAGTGATGTTGATCCAGGATCATGAAGAGTAAAATTCATTGATGTTGATCCTGGACCATCAAGATTCAAATTCACTGATGTTGATCCTGGACCATCAAGTTTCAAATTCAGTGATGTTGATCCAGGACCATCAAGACTCAAATTCAGTGATGTTGATCCTGGACCATCAAGACTCAAATTCTGTGATGTTGATCCTGGACCATCAAGATTCAAATTCACTGATGTTGATCCTGGACCATCAAGATTAAAATTCACTGATGTTCATCCTGGACCATCAAGATTTAAATTCACTGATGTTGAAATTTAGTTATGTTGATCCTGGACCATCATGATTCGACTTCAGTGATGTTCATTCTGGACCATCAAGATTCAAATTCACTGATGTTGATCCTGGACCATCAAGATTCAAATTCAGTGATGTTGATCCTCGACCATCAAGACTAAAATTCAGTGATGTTGATCCTGGACCATCAAGATTCAAATTCACTGATGTTGATCCTGGACCATCTAGACTCAAATTCAGCGATGTTGATCCTGGACCATCAAGACTCAAATTCAGTTATGTTAATCCTGGACCATCAAGATTCTTATTCAGTGATGTTGATCCTGGACCATCAAGACTTAAATTCAGTGATGTTGATCCTGGACCATCAAGACTCAAATTCAGTGATGTTGATCCTGGACCATCTAGACTCAAATTCAGTGATGTTGATCCTGGATCATGAAGAGTATGATTCAGTGATGTTGATCCTGGACCATCAAGATTCAAATTCACTGATGTTGATCCTGGACCATCAAGATTCAAAATCACTGATGTCGATCCTGGACCATCAAGATTCAAATTCACTGATGTCGATCCTGGACCATCAAGATTCAAATTCTGTGATGTTGATCCTGGACCATCAAGATTTAAATTCACTGATGTTGATCCTGGACCATCAAGACTCAAATTCTGTGATGTTGATCCTGGACCATCAAGATTCAAATTCACTAATGTTGATCCTGGACCATCAAGACTCAAATTCATTGATGTTGATCCTGGACCATCAAGACTCAAATTTAGTGATGTTGATCCTGGACCATCTACACTCAAATTCAGTGATGTTGATCCTGGACCATCAAGAATAAAATTCACTGATGTTGATCCTGGACCATCAAGATTCAAATTCACTGATGTTGATCCTGGACCATCAAGATTAAAATTCAGTGATGTTGATCCTGGACCATCAAGATTCAAATTCACTGATGTTGATCCTGGACCATCAAGATTCAAATTCACTGATGTTGATCCTGGACCATCAAGACTCAAATTCAGTGATGTTGATCCTGGACCATCAAGATTCAAATTCACTGATGTTGATCCTGGACCATCAAGACTCAAATTCTGTGATGCTGATCCTGGACCATCAAGATTAAAATTCACTGATGTTGATCCTGGACCATCAAGACTCAAATTCACTGATGTTGATCCTGGACCATCAAGACTCAAATTCAGTGATGTTGATCCTGGACCATCAAGACTCAAATTCAGTGATGTTGATCCTGGACCATCAAGACTCAAATTCAGTGATGTTGATCCTGGACCATCAAGACTTAAATTCAGTGATGTTGATCCTGGACCATCAAGACTCAAATTCAGTGATGTTGATCCTGGACCATCTAGACTCAAATTCAGTGATGTTGATCCTGGATCATGAAGAGTAAAATTCACTGATGTTGATCCTGGACCATCAACATTAAAATTCACTGATGTTGATCCTGGACCATCAAGATTCAAATTCACTGATGTTGATCCTGGACCATCAAGATTAAAATTCACTGATGTTGATCCTGGACCATCAAGATTTAAATTCACTGATGTTGATCCTGGACCATCAAGATTCAAATTCACTTATGTTGATCCTGGACCATCAAGATTCAAATTCAGTTATGTTGATCCTGGACCATCTAGACTCAAATTCAGTGATGTTGATCCAGGATCATGAAGAGTAAAATTCATTGATGTTGATCCTGGACCATCAAGATTCAAATTCACTGATGTTGATCCTGGACCATCAAGTTTCAAATTCAGTGATGTTGATCCAGGACCATCAAGACTCAAATTCAGTGATGTTGATCCTGGACCATCAAGACTCAAATTCTGTGATGTTGATCCTGGACCATCAAGATTCAAATTCACTGATGTTGATCCTGGACCATCAAGATTAAAATTCACTGATGTTCATCCTGGACCATCAAGATTTAAATTCACTGATGTTGAAATTTAGTTATGTTGATCCTGGACCATCATGATTCGACTTCAGTGATGTTCATCCTGGACCATCAAGATTCAAATTCACTGATGTTGATCCTGGACCATCAAGATTCAAATTCAGTGATGTTGATCCTCGACCATCAAGACTAAAATTCAGTGATGTTGATCCTGGACCATCAAGATTCAAATTCACTGATGTTGATCCTGGACCATCTAGACTCAAATTCAGCGATGTTGATCCTGGACCATCAAGACTCAAATTCAGTTATGTTAATCCTGGACCATCAAGATTCTTATTCAGTGATGTTGATCCTGGACCATCAAGACTTAAATTCAGTGATGTTGATCCTGGACCATCAAGACTCAAATTCAGTGATGTTGATCCTGGACCATCTAGACTCAAATTCAGTGATGTTGATCCTGGATCATGAAGAGTATGATTCAGTGATGTTGATCCTGGACCATCAAGATTCAAATTCACTGATGTTGATCCTGGACCATCAAGATTCAAATTCACTGATGTCGATCCTGGACCATCAAGATTCAAATTCACTGATGTCGATCCTGGACCATCAAGATTCAAATTCTGTGATGTTGATCCTGGACCATCAAGATTCAAATTCACTGATGTTGATCCTGGACCATCAAGACTCAAATTCTGTGATGTTGATCCTGGACCATCAAGATTCAAATTCACTAATGTTGATCCTGGACCATCAAGACTCAAATTCATTGATGTTGATCCTGGACCATCAAGACTCAAATTTAGTGATGTTGATCCTGGACCATCTACACTCAAATTCAGTGATGTTGATCCTGGACCATCAAGATTAAAATTCACTGATGTTGATCCTGGACCATCAAGATTCAAATTCACTGATGTTGATCCTGGACCATCAAGATTAAAATTCAGTGATGTTGATCCTGGACCATCAAGATTCAAATTCACTGATGTTGATCCTGGACCATCAAGATTCAAATTCACTGATGTTGATCCTGGACCATCAAGACTCAAATTCAGTGATGTTGATCCTGGACCATCAAGATTCAAATTCACTGATGTTGATCCTGGACCATCAAGACTCAAATTCAGTGATGTTGATCCTGGACCATCAAGATTCAAATTCACTGATGTTGATCCTGGACCATCAAGATTCAAATTCACTGATGTTGATCCTAGACCATCAAGACTCAAATTCAGTGATGTTGATCCTGGACCATCAAGATTCAAATTCACTGATGTTGATCCTGGAAACATCAAGACTCAAATTCTGTGATGTTGATCCTGGACCATCAAGATTCAAATTCACTGATGTTGATCCTGGACCATCAAGACTCAAATTCATTGATGTTGATCCTGGACCATCAAGACTCAAATTTAGTGATGTTGATCCTGGACCATCTAGACTCAAATTCAGTGATGTTGATCCTGGACCATCAAGATTAAAATTCACTGATGTTGATCCTGGACCATCAAGATTCAAATTCACTGATGTTGATCCTGGACCATCAAGATTCAAATTCACTGATGTTGATCCTGGACCATTAAGACTCATATTCAGTGATGTTGATCCTGGACCATCAAGATTCAAATTCACTGATGTTGATCCTGGACCATCAAGACTCAAATTCAGTGATGTTGATCCTGGACCATCAAGATTCAAATTCACTGATGTTGATCCTGGATCATCAAGATTCAAATTCACTGATGTTGATCCTGGACCATCAAGACTCAAGTTCAGTGATGTTGATCCTGGACCATCAAGATTCAAATTCACTGATGTTGATCCTGGACCATCAAGACTCAAATTCTGTGATGTTGATCCTGGACCATCAAGATTCTAATTCACTGATGTTGATCCTGGACCATCAAGACTCAAATTCAGTGATGTTGATCCTGGACCATCAAGACTTAAATTCAGTGATGTTGATCCTGGACCATCAAGACTCAAATTCAGTGATGTTGATCCTGGACCATCAAGATTCAAGTTCACTGATGTTGATCCTGGACCATCAAGACTCAAATTCTGTGATGTTGATCCTGGACCATCAAGATTCAAATTCACTGATGTTGATCCTGGACCATCAAGACTCAAATTCTGTGATGTTGATCCTGGACCATCAATATTAAAATTCACTGATGTTGATCCTGGACCATCAAGACTCAAATTCAGTGATGTTGATCCTGGACCATCAAGACTCAAATTCAGTGATGTTGATCCTGGACCATCAACATTAAAATTCACTGATGTTGATCCTGGACCATCAAGATTCAAATTCACTGATGTTGATCCTGGACCATCAAGATTCAAATTCACTGATGTTGATCCTGGACCATCAAGATTTAAATTCACTGATGTTGATCCTGGACCATCAAGATTCAAATTCACTGATGTTGATCCTGGACCATCAAGATTCAAATTCAGTGATGTTGATCCTGGACCATCTAGACTCAAATTCAGTGATGTTGATCCTGGATCATGAAGAGTAAAATTCATTGATGTTGATCCTGGACCATTAAGATTCAAATTCACTGATGTTGATCCTGGACCATCAAGTTTCAAATTCACTGATGTTGATCCTGGACCATCAAGACTCAAATTCAGTGATGGTGATCCTGGACCATCAAGACTTAAATTGACTGATGTTGATCCTGGACCATCAAGATTCAAATTCACTGATGTTGATCCTGGACCATCAAGACTCAAATTCAGCGATGTTGATCCTGGACCATCAAGACTGAAATTCAATGTTGTTGATCCTGGACCATCAAGATTCAAATTCACTGATGTTGATCCTGGACCATCAAGATTCAAATTCAGTGATGTTGATCCTGGACCATCAAGTTTCAAATTCAGTGATGTTGATCCAGGACCATCAACATAAAAATTTAGTTATGTTGATCCTGGACCATCAAGACTCAAATTCAGTTATGTTGCTCTTGGACCGTCAACAGAAAAATTTAGTTATGTTGATCCTGGACCATCAAGACTCAAATTCAGTTATGTTGATCCTGGACCATCAAGAGAAAAATTTAGTTATGTTGATCCTGGACCATCATGATTCGACTTCAGTGATGTTCATCCTGGACCATCAAGATTCAAATTCACTGATGTTGATCCTGGACCATCAAGATTCAAATTCAGTGATGTTGATCCAGGACCATCAACATAAAAATTTGGTGAAGTTGATCCTGGACCATCAAGACTCAAATTCAGTGATGTTGATCCTGGACCATCAAGACTAAAATTCAGGGATGTTGATCCTGGACCATCAAGATTCAAATTCACTGATGTTGATCCTGGACCATCAAGACTCAAATTCAGTGATGTTGATCCTGGACCATCAAGACTCAAATTCAGTTATGTTGATCCTGGACCATCAAGATTCAAATTCACTGATGTTGATCCTGGACCATCAAGACTCAAATTCAGTGATGTTGATCCTGGACAATCAAGACTTAAATTCAGTGATGTTGATCCTGGACCATCAAGACTCAAATTCAGTGATGTTGATCCTGCATCATGAAGAGTATAATTCAGTGATGTTGATCCTGGACCATCAAGATTCAAATTCACTGATGTTGATCCTGGACCATCAAGATTCAAATTCACTGATGTCGATCCTGGACCATCAAGATTCAAATTCTGTGATGTTGATCCTGGACCATCAAGATTCAAATTCACTGATGTTGATCCTGGACCATCAAGATTCAAATTCACTGATGTTGATCCTGGACCATCAAGACTCAAATTCTGTGATGTTGATCCTGGACCATCAAGATTCTAATTCACTGATGTTGATCCTGGACCATCAAGACTCAAATTCAGTGATGTTGATCCTGGACCATCAAGACTTAAATTCAGTGATGTTGATCCTGGACCATCAAGACTCAAATTCAGTGATGTTGATCCTGGACCATCAAGATTCAAGTTCACTGATGTTGATCCTGGACCATCAAGACTCAAATTCTGTGATGTTGATCCTGGACCATCAAGATTAAAATTCACTGATGTTGATCCTGGACCATCAAGACTCAAATTCTGTGATGTTGATCCTGGACCATCAATATTAAAATTCACTGATGTTGATCCTGGACCATCAAGACTCAAATTCAGTGATGTTGATCCTGGACCATCAAGACTCAAATTCAGTGATGTTGATCCTGGACCATCAACATTAAAATTCACTGATGTTGATCCTGGACCATCAAGATTCAAATTCACTGATGTTGATCCTGGACCATCAAGATTCAAATTCACTGATGTTGATCCTGGACCATCAAGATTTAAATTCACTGATGTTGATCCTGGACCATCAAGATTCAAATTCACTGATGTTGATCCTGGACCATCAAGATTCAAATTCAGTGATGTTGATCCTGGACCATCTAGACTCAAATTCAGTGATGTTGATCCTGGATCATGAAGAGTAAAATTCATTGATGTTGATCCTGGACCATTAAGATTCAAATTCACTGATGTTGATCCTGGACCATCAAGTTTCAAATTCACTGATGTTGATCCTGGACCATCAAGACTCAAATTCAGTGATGGTGATCCTGGACCATCAAGACTTAAATTGACTGATGTTGATCCTGGACCATCAAGATTCAAATTCACTGATGTTGATCCTGGACCATCAAGACTCAAATTCAGCGATGTTGATCCTGGACCATCAAGACTGAAATTCAATGTTGTTGATCCTGGACCATCAAGATTCAAATTCACTGATGTTGATCCTGGACCATCAAGATTCAAATTCAGTGATGTTGATCCTGGACCATCAAGTTTCAAATTCAGTGATGTTGATCCAGGACCATCAACATAAAAATTTAGTTATGTTGATCCTGGACCATCAAGACTCAAATTCAGTTATGTTGCTCTTGGACCGTCAACAGAAAAATTTAGTTATGTTGATCCTGGACCATCAAAACTCAAATTCAGTTATGTTGATCCTGGACCATCAAGAGAAAAATTTAGTTATGTTGATCCTGGACCATCATGATTCGACTTCAGTGATGTTCATCCTGGACCATCAAGATTCAAATTCACTGATGTTGATCCTGGACCATCAAGATTCAAATTCAGTGATGTTGATCCAGGACCATCAACATAAAAATTTGGTGAAGTTGATCCTGGACCATCAAGACTCAAATTCAGTGATGTTGATCCTGGACCATCAAGACTAAAATTCAGGGATGTTGATCCTGGACCATCAAGATTCAAATTCACTGATGTTGATCCTGGACCATCAAGACTCAAATTCAGTGATGTTGATCCTGGACCATCAAGACTCAAATTCAGTTATGTTGATCCTGGACCATCAAGATTCAAATTCACTGATGTTGATCCTGGACCATCAAGACTCAAATTCAGTGAAGTTGATCCTGGACAATCAAGACTTAAATTCAGTGATGTTGATCCTGGACCATCAAGACTCAAATTCAGTGATGTTGATCCTGCATCATGAAGAGTATAATTCAGTGATGTTGATCCTGGACCATCAAGATTCAAATTCACTGATGTTGATCCTGGACCATCAAGATTCAAATTCACTGATGTCGATCCTGGACCATCAAGATTCAAATTCTGTGATGTTGATCCTGGACCATCAAGATTCAAATTCACTGATGTTGATCCTGGACCATCAAGACTCAAATTCTGTGATGTTGATCCTGGACCATCAAGATTCAAATTCACTGATGTTGATCCTGGACCATCAAGACTTAAATTCATTGATGTTGATCCTGGACCATCAAGACTCAAATTTAGTGATGTTGATCCTGGACCATCTAGACTCAAATTCAGTGATGTTGATCCTGGACCATCAAGATTAAAATTCACTGATGTTGATCCTGGACCATCAAGACTTAAATTCAGTGATGTTGATCCTGGACCATCAAGACTCAAATTTAGTGATGTTGATCCTGGACCATCTAGACTCAAATTCACTGATGTTGATCCTGGACCATCAAGACTCAAATTCATTGATGTTGATCCTGGACCATCAAGACTTAAATTCAGTGATGTTGATCCTGGACCATCAAGACTCAAATTTAGTGATGTTGATCCTGGACCATCTAGACTCAAATTCAGTGATGTTGATCCTGGACCATCAAGATTCAAATTCACTGATGTTGATCCTGGACCATCAAGATTCAAATTCACTGATGTTGATCCTGGACCATCAAGATTCAAATTCACTGATGTTGATCCTGGACCATCAAGATTCAAATTCACTGATGTTGATCCTGGACCATCAAGACTCAAATTCTGTGATGTTGATCCTGGACCATCAAGATTCAAATTCACTGATGTTGATCCTGGACCATCAAGACTCAAATTCATTGATGTTGATCCTGGACCATCAAGACTCAAATTTAGTGATGTTGATCCTGGACCATCTAGACTCAAATTCAGTGATGTTGATCCTGGACCATCAAGATTAAAATTCACTGATGTTGATCCTGGACCATCAAGTTTCAAATTCAGTGATGTTGATCCAGGACCATCAATACTCAAATTCAGTGATGTTGATCCTGGACCATCAAGACTCAAATTCTGTGATGTTGATCCTGGACCATCAAGATCAAAATTCACTGATGTTGATCCTGGACCATCAAGATTTAAATTCACTGATGTTGATCCTGGACCATCAAGATTCAAATTCACTGATGTTGATCCTGGACCATCAAGTTTCAAATTCACTGAAGTTGATCCTGGACCATCAAGACTCAAATTCAGTGATGTTGATCCTGGACCATCAAGACTTAAATTCAGTGATGTTGATCCTGGACCATCAAGATTCTAATTCAGTGATGTTGATCCTGGACCATCAAGACTCAAATTCAATGATTTTGATCCTGGACCATCAAGATTCAAACTCACTGATGTTGATCCTGGACCATCAAGACTCAAATTCTGTGATGTTGATCCTGGACCATCAAGACTCAAATTCACTGATGTTGATCCTGGACCATCAAGATTCAAATTCACTGATGTTGATCCTGGACCATCAAGACTCAAATTCACTGATGTTGATCCTGGACCATCAAGACTCAAATTCAGTGATGTTGATCCTGGACCATCAAGACTCAAATTCAGTGATGTTGATCCTGGACCATCAAGACTCAAATTCAGTGATGTTGATCCTGGACCATCAAGACTCAAATTCAGTGATGTTGATCCTGGACCATCTAGACTCAAATTCAGTGATGTTGATCCTGGATCATGAAGAGTAAAATTCACTGATGTTGATCCTGGACCATCAACATTAAAATTCACTGATGTTGATCCTGGACCATCAAGATTCAAATTCACTGATGTTGATCCTGGACCATCAAGATTCAAATTCACTGATGTTGATCCTGGACCATCAAGATTTAAATTCACTGATGTTGATCCTGGACCATCAAGATTCAAATTCACTGATGTTGATCCTGGACCATCAAGATTCAAATTTAGTTATGTTGATCCTGGACCATCAAGACTCAAATTCAGTTATGTTGCTCTTGGACCGTCAACAGAAAAATTTAGTTATGTTGATCCTGGACCATCAAGACTCAAATTCAGTTATGTTGATCCTGGACCATCAAGAGAAAAATTTAGTTATGTTGATCCTGGACCATCATGATTCGACTTCAGTGATGTTCATCCTGGACCATCAAGATTCAAATTCACTGATGTTGATCCTGGACCATCAAGATTCAAATTCAGTGATGTTGATCCAGGACCATCAACATAAAAATTTGGTGAAGTTGATCCTTGACCATCAAGACTCAAATTCAGTGATGTTGATCCTGGACCATCAAGACTAAAATTCAGGGATGTTGATCCTGGACCATCAAGATTCAAATTCACTGATGTTGATCCTGGACCATCAAGACTCAAATTCAGTGATGTTGATCCTGGACCATCAAGACTCAAATTCAGTGATGTTGATCCTGGACCATCTAGACTCAAATTCAGTGATGTTGATCCTGGATCATGAAGAGTAAAATTCACTGATGTTGATCCTGGACCATCAACATTAAAATTCACTGATGTTGATCCTGGACCATCAAGATTCAAATTCACTGATGTTGATCCTGGACCATCAAGATTCAAATTCACTGATGTTGATCCTGGACCATCAAGATTTAAATTCACTGATGTTGATCCTGGACCATCAAGATTCAAATTCACTGATGTTGATCCTGGACCATCAAGATTCAAATTCAGTGATGTTGATCCTGGACCATCTAGACTCAAATTCAGTGATGTTGATCCTGGATCATGAAGAGTAAAATTCATTGATGTTGATCCTGGACCATTAAGATTCAAATTCACTGATGTTGATCCTGGACCATCAAGTTTCAAATTCACTGATGTTGATCCTGGACCATCAAGACTCAAATTCAGTGATGTTGATCCTGGACCATTAAGACTTAAATTGACTGATGTTGATCCTGGACCATCAAGATTTAAATTCACTGATGTTGATCCTGGACCATCAAGGCTCAAATTCAGCGATGTTGATCCTGGACCATCAAGACTGAAATTCAATGTTGTTGATCCTGGACCATCAAGATTCAAATTCACTGATGTTGATCCTGGACCATCAAGATTCAAATTCAGTGATGTTGATCCTGGACCATCAAGTTTCAAATTCAGTGATGTTGATCCAGGACCATCAACATAAAAATTTAGTTATGTTGATCCTGGACCATCAAGACTCAAATTCAGTTATGTTGCTCTTGGACCGTCAACAGAAAAATTTAGTTATGTTGATCCTGGACCATCAAGACTCAAATTCAGTTATGTTGATCCTGGACCATCAAGAGAAAAATTTAGTTATGTTGATCCTGGACCATCATGATTCGACTTCAGTGATGTTCATCCTGGACCATCAAGATTCAAATTCACTGATGTTGATCCTGGACCATCAAGATTCAAATTCAGTGATGTTGATCCAGGACCATCAACATAAAAATTTGGTGAAGTTGATCCTGGACCATCAAGACTCAAATTCAGTGATGTTGATCCTGGACCATCAAGATTCAAATTCACTGATGTTGATCCTGGACCATCAAGATTCAAATTCACTGATGTTGATCCTGGACCATCAAGACTCAAATTCTGTGATGTTGATCCTGGACCATCAAGATTCTAATTCACTGATGTTGATCCTGGACCATCAAGACTCAAATTCAGTGATGTTGATCCTGGACCATCAAGACTTAAATTCAGTGATGTTGATCCTGGACCATCAAGACTCAAATTCAGTGATGTTGATCCTGGACCATCAAGATTCAAGTTCACTGATGTTGATCCTGGACCATCAAGACTCAAATTCTGTGATGTTGATCCTGGACCATCAAGATTAAAATTCACTGATGTTGATCCTGGACCATCAAGACTCAAATTCTGTGATGTTGATCCTGGACCATCAATATTAAAATTCACTGATGTTGATCCTGGACCATCAAGACTCAAATTCAGTGATGTTGATCCTGGACCATCAAGACTCAAATTCAGTGATGTTGATCCTGGACCATCAACATTAAAATTCACTGATGTTGATCCTGGACCATCAAGATTCAAATTCACTGATGTTGATCCTGGACCATCAAGATTCAAATTCACTGATGTTGATCCTGGACCATCAAGATTTAAATTCACTGATGTTGATCCTGGACCATCAAGATTCAAATTCACTGATGTTGATCCTGGACCATCAAGATTCAAATTCAGTGATGTTGATCCTGGACCATCTAGACTCAAATTCAGTGATGTTGATCCTGGATCATGAAGAGTAAAATTCATTGATGTTGATCCTGGACCATTAAGATTCAAATTCACTGATGTTGATCCTGGACCATCAAGTTTCAAATTCACTGATGTTGATCCTGGACCATCAAGACTCAAATTCAGTGATGGTGATCCTGGACCATCAAGACTTAAATTGACTGATGTTGATCCTGGACCATCAAGATTCAAATTCACTGATGTTGATCCTGGACCATCAAGACTCAAATTCAGCGATGTTGATCCTGGACCATCAAGACTGAAATTCAATGTTGTTGATCCTGGACCATCAAGATTCAAATTCACTGATGTTGATCCTGGACCATCAAGATTCAAATTCAGTGATGTTGATCCTGGACCATCAAGTTTCAAATTCAGTGATGTTGATCCAGGACCATCAACATAAAAATTTAGTTATGTTGATCCTGGACCATCAAGACTCAAATTCAGTTATGTTGCTCTTGGACCGTCAACAGAAAAATTTAGTTATGTTGATCCTGGACCATCAAAACTCAAATTCAGTTATGTTGATCCTGGACCATCAAGAGAAAAATTTAGTTATGTTGATCCTGGACCATCATGATTCGACTTCAGTGATGTTCATCCTGGACCATCAAGATTCAAATTCACTGATGTTGATCCTGGACCATCAAGATTCAAATTCAGTGATGTTGATCCAGGACCATCAACATAAAAATTTGGTGAAGTTGATCCTGGACCATCAAGACTCAAATTCAGTGATGTTGATCCTGGACCATCAAGACTAAAATTCAGGGATGTTGATCCTGGACCATCAAGATTCAAATTCACTGATGTTGATCCTGGACCATCAAGACTCAAATTCAGTGATGTTGATCCTGGACCATCAAGACTCAAATTCAGTTATGTTGATCCTGGACCATCAAGATTCAAATTCACTGATGTTGATCCTGGACCATCAAGACTCAAATTCAGTGATGTTGATCCTGGACAATCAAGACTTAAATTCAGTGATGTTGATCCTGGACCATCAAGACTCAAATTCAGTGATGTTGATCCTGCATCATGAAGAGTATAATTCAGTGATGTTGATCCTGGACCATCAAGATTCAAATTCACTGATGTTGATCCTGGACCATCAAGATTCAAATTCACTGATGTCGATCCTGGACCATCAAGATTCAAATTCTGTGATGTTGATCCTGGACCATCAAGATTCAAATTCACTGATGTTGATCCTGGACCATCAAGACTCAAATTCTGTGATGTTGATCCTGGACCATCAAGATTCAAATTCACTGATGTTGATCCTGGACCATCAAGACTTAAATTCATTGATGTTGATCCTGGACCATCAAGACTCAAATTTAGTGATGTTGATCCTGGACCATCTAGACTCAAATTCAGTGATGTTGATCCTGGACCATCAAGATTAAAATTCACTGATGTTGATCCTGGACCATCAAGACTTAAATTCAGTGATGTTGATCCTGGACCATCAAGACTCAAATTTAGTGATGTTGATCCTGGACCATCTAGACTCAAATTCACTGATGTTGATCCTGGACCATCAAGACTCAAATTCATTGATGTTGATCCTGGACCATCAAGACTTAAATTCAGTGATGTTGATCCTGGACCATCAAGACTCAAATTTAGTGATGTTGATCCTGGACCATCTAGACTCAAATTCAGTGATGTTGATCCTGGACCATCAAGATTCAAATTCACTGATGTTGATCCTGGACCATCAAGATTCAAATTCACTGATGTTGATCCTGGACCATCAAGATTCAAATTCACTGATGTTGATCCTGGACCATCAAGATTCAAATTCACTGATGTTGATCCTGGACCATCAAGACTCAAATTCTGTGATGTTGATCCTGGACCATCAAGATTCAAATTCACTGATGTTGATCCTGGACCATCAAGACTCAAATTCATTGATGTTGATCCTGGACCATCAAGACTCAAATTTAGTGATGTTGATCCTGGACCATCTAGACTCAAATTCAGTGATGTTGATCCTGGACCATCAAGATTAAAATTCACTGATGTTGATCCTGGACCATCAAGTTTCAAATTCAGTGATGTTGATCCAGGACCATCAATACTCAAATTCAGTGATGTTGATCCTGGACCATCAAGACTCAAATTCTGTGATGTTGATCCTGGACCATCAAGATCAAAATTCACTGATGTTGATCCTGGACCATCAAGATTTAAATTCACTGATGTTGATCCTGGACCATCAAGATTCAAATTCACTGATGTTGATCCTGGACCATCAAGTTTCAAATTCACTGAAGTTGATCCTGGACCATCAAGACTCAAATTCAGTGATGTTGATCCTGGACCATCAAGACTTAAATTCAGTGATGTTGATCCTGGACCATCAAGATTCTAATTCAGTGATGTTGATCCTGGACCATCAAGACTCAAATTCAATGATTTTGATCCTGGACCATCAAGATTCAA
Organism: Danio rerio; assembly: GCF_052040795.2. Classification (NCBI taxonomy): domain Eukaryota; kingdom Metazoa; phylum Chordata; class Actinopteri; order Cypriniformes; family Danionidae; genus Danio; species Danio rerio. Next base: position 4,523,865 of record NC_141022.1, read on the forward strand.
ACTCACTGATGTTGATCCTGGACCATCAAGACTCAAATTCTGTGATGTTGATCCTGGACCATCAAGACTCAAATTCACTGATGTTGATCCTGGACCATCAAGATTCAAATTCACTGATGTTGATCCTGGACCATCAAGACTCAAATTCACTGATGTTGATCCTGGACCATCAAGACTCAAATTCAGTGATGTTGATCCTGGACCATCAAGACTCAAATTCAGTGATGTTGATCCTGGACCATCAAGACTCAAATTCAGTGATGTTGATCCTGGACCATCAAGACTCAAATTCAGTGATGTTGATCCTGGACCATCTAGACTCAAATTCAGTGATGTTGATCCTGGATCATGAAGAGTAAAATTCACTGATGTTGATCCTGGACCATCAACATTAAAATTCACTGATGTTGATCCTGGACCATCAAGATTCAAATTCACTGATGTTGATCCTGGACCATCAAGATTCAAATTCACTGATGTTGATCCTGGACCATCAAGATTTAAATTCACTGATGTTGATCCTGGACCATCAAGATTCAAATTCACTGATGTTGATCCTGGACCATCAAGATTCAAATTTAGTTATGTTGATCCTGGACCATCAAGACTCAAATTCAGTTATGTTGCTCTTGGACCGTCAACAGAAAAATTTAGTTATGTTGATCCTGGACCATCAAGACTCAAATTCAGTTATGTTGATCCTGGACCATCAAGAGAAAAATTTAGTTATGTTGATCCTGGACCATCATGATTCGACTTCAGTGATGTTCATCCTGGACCATCAAGATTCAAATTCACTGATGTTGATCCTGGACCATCAAGATTCAAATTCAGTGATGTTGATCCAGGACCATCAACATAAAAATTTGGTGAAGTTGATCCTTGACCATCAAGACTCAAATTCAGTGATGTTGATCCTGGACCATCAAGACTAAAATTCAGGGATGTTGATCCTGGACCATCAAGATTCAAATTCACTGATGTTGATCCTGGACCATCAAGACTCAAATTCAGTGATGTTGATCCTGGACCATCAAGACTCAAATTCAGTTATGTTGATCCTGGACCATCAAGACTCAAATTCAGTGATGTTGATCCTGGACCATCAAGACTCAAATTCAGTGATGTTGATCCTGGACCATCTAGACTCAAATTCAGTGATGTTGATCCTGGATCATGAAGAGTAAAATTCACTGATGTTGATCCTGGACCATCAACATTAAAATTCACTGATGTTGATCCTGGACCATCAAGATTCAAATTCACTGATGTTGATCCTGGACCATCAAGATTCAAATTCACTGATGTTGATCCTGGACCATCAAGATTTAAATTCACTGATGTTGATCCTGGACCATCAAGATTCAAATTCACTGATGTTGATCCTGGACCATCAAGATTCAAATTCAGTGATGTTGATCCTGGACCATCTAGACTCAAATTCAGTGATGTTGATCCTGGATCATGAAGAGTAAAATTCATTGATGTTGATCCTGGACCATTAAGATTCAAATTCACTGATGTTGATCCTGGACCATCAAGTTTCAAATTCACTGATGTTGATCCTGGACCATCAAGACTCAAATTCAGTGATGTTGATCCTGGACCATCAAGACTTAAATTGACTGATGTTGATCCTGGACCATCAAGATTTAAATTCACTGATGTTGATCCTGGACCATCAAGGCTCAAATTCAGCGATGTTGATCCTGGACCATCAAGACTGAAATTCAATGTTGTTGATCCTGGACCATCAAGATTCAAATTCACTGATGTTGATCCTGGACCATCAAGATTCAAATTCAGTGATGTTGATCCTGGACCATCAAGTTTCAAATTCAGTGATGTTGATCCAGGACCATCAACATAAAAATTTAGTTATGTTGATCCTGGACCATCAAGACTCAAATTCAGTTATGTTGCTCTTGGACCGTCAACAGAAAAATTTAGTTATGTTGATCCTGGACCATCAAGACTCAAATTCAGTTATGTTGATCCTGGACCATCAAGAGAAAAATTTAGTTATGTTGATCCTGGACCATCATGATTCGACTTCAGTGATGTTCATCCTGGACCATCAAGATTCAAATTCACTGATGTTGATCCTGGACCATCAAGATTCAAATTCAGTGATGTTGATCCAGGACCATCAACATAAAAATTTGGTGAAGTTGATCCTGGACCATCAAGACTCAAATTCAGTGATGTTGATCCTGGACCATCAAGACTAAAATTCAGGGATGTTGATCCTGGACCATCAAGATTCAAATTCACTGATGTTGATCCTGGACCATCAAGACTCAAATTCAGTGATGTTGATCCTGGACCATCAAGACTCAAATTCAGTGATGTTGATCCTGGACCATCAAGACTCAAATTCAGTTATGTTGATCCTGGACCATCAAGATTTAAATTCACTGATGTTGATCCTGGACCATCAAGACTCAAATTCAGTGATGTTGATCCTGGACCATCAAGACTTAAATTCAGTGATGTTGATCCTGGACCATCAAGACTCAAATTCAGTGATGTTGATCCTGGATCATGAAGAGTGTAATTCAGTGATGTTGATCCTGGACCATCAAGATTCAAATTCACTGATGTTGATCCTGGACCATCAAGATTCAAATTCACTGATGTCGATCCTGGACCATCAAGATTCAAATTCTGTGATGTTGATCCTGGACCATCAAGATTCAAATTCACTGATGTTGATCCTGGACCATCAAGACTCAAATTCATTGATGTTGATCCTGGACCATCTAGACTCAAATTCAGTGATGTTGATCCTGGACCATCAAGATTAAAATTCACTGATGTTGATCCTGGACCATCAAGATTCAAATTCACTGATGTTGATCCTGGACCATCAAGATTCAAATTCAGTGATGTTGATCCTGGACCATCAAGATTCAAATTCACTGATGTTGATCCTGGACCATCAAGATTCAAATTCACTGATGTTGATCCTGGACCATCAAGATTCAAATTCACTGATGTTGATCCTGGACCATCAAGACTCAAATTCTGTGATGTTGATCCTGGACCATCAAGATTCAAATTCACTGATGTTGATCCTGGACCATCAAGACTCAAATTCATTGATGTTGATCCTGGACCATCAAGACTTAAATTCAGTGATGTTGATCCTGGACCATCGAGACTCAAATTTAGTGATGTTGATCCTGGACCATCTAGACTCAAATTCAGTGATGTTGATCCTGGACCATCAAGATTAAAATTCACTGATGTTGATCCTGGACCATCAAGATTCAAATTCACTGATGTTGATCCTGGACCATCAAGATTCAAATTCACTGATGTTGATCCTGGACCATCAAGATTCAAATTCAGTGATGTTGATCCTGGAACATCTAGACTCAAATTCAGTGATGTTGATCCTGGATCATGAAGAGTAAAATTCATTGATGTTGATCCTGGACCATCAAGATTCAAATTCACTGATGTTGATCCTGGACCATCAAGTTTCAAATTCAGTGATGTTGATCCAGGACCATCAATACTCAAATTCAGTGATGTTGACCCTGGAACATCAAGACTCAAATTCTGTGATGTTGATCCTGGACCATCAAGATCAAAATTCACTGATGTTGATCCTGGACCATCAAGATTCAAATTCACTGATGTTGATCCTGGACCATCAAGTTTCAAATTCACTGAAGTTGATCCTGGACCATCAAGACTCAAATTCAGTGATGTTGATCCTGGACCATCAAGATTCTAATTCAGTGATGTTGATCCTGGACCATCAAGACTCAAATTCAATGATTTTGATCCTGGACCATCAAGATTCAAACTCACTGATGTTGATCCTGGACCATCAAGACTCAAATTCTGTGATGTTGATCCTGGACCATCAAGACTCAAATTCACTGATGTTGATCCTGGACCATCAAGATTCAAATTCACTGATGTTGATCCTGGACCATCAAGACTCAAATTTACTGATGTTGATCCTGGACCATCAAGACTCAAATTCAGTGATGTTGATCCTGGACCATCAAGACTCAAATTCAGTGATGTTGATCCTGGACCATCAAGACTCAAATTCAGTGATGTTGATCCTGGACCATCAAGACTCAAATTCAGTGATGTTGATCCTGGACCATCTAGACTCAAATTCAGTGATGTTGATCCTGGATCATGAAGAGTAAAATTCACTGATGTTGATCCTGGACCATCAACATTAAAATTCACTGATGTTGATCCTGGACCATCAAGATTCAAATTCACTGATGTTGATCCTGGACTATCAAGATTCAAATTCACTGATGTTGATCCTGGACCATCAAGATTTAAATTCACTGATGTTGATCCTGGACCATCAAGATTCAAATTCACTGATGTTGATCCTGGACCATCAAGATTCAAATTCAGTGATGTTGATCCTGGACCATCTAGACTCAAATTCAGTGATGTTGATCCTGGATCATGAAGAGTAAAATTCATTGATGTTGATCCTGGACCATTAAGATTCAAATTCACTGATGTTGATCCTGGACCATCAAGTTTCAAATTCACTGATGTTGATCCTGGACCATCAAGACTCAAATTCAGTGATGTTGATCCTGGACCATCAAGACTTAAATTGACTGATGTTGGTCCTGGACCATCAAGATTCAAATTCACTGATGTTGATCCTGGACCATCAAGACTCAAATTCACTGATGTTGATCCTGGACCATCAAGACTCAAATTCAGTGATGTTGATCCTGGACCATCAAGACTCAAATTCAGTGATGTTGATCCTGGACCATCTAGACTCAAATTCAGTGATGTTGATCCTGGATCATGAAGAGTAAAATTCACTGATGTTGATCCTGGACCATTAAGATTCAAATTCACTGATGTTGATCCTGGACCATCAAGATTTAAATTCACTGATGTTGATCCTGGACCATCAAGATTTAAATTCACTGATGTTGATCCTGGACCATCAAGTTTCAAATTCAGTGATGTTGATCCAGGACCATCAACATAAAAATTTAGTTATGTTGATCCTGGACCATCAAGACTCAAATTCAGTTATGTTGCTCTTGGACCGTCAACAGAAAAATTTAGTTATGTTGATCCTGGACCATCAAGACTCAAATTCAGTTATGTTGATCCTGGACCATCAAGAGAAAAATTTAGTTATGTTGATCCTGGACCATCATGATTCGACTTCAGTGATGTTCATCCTGGACCATCAAGATTCAAATTCACTGATGTTGATCCTGGACCATCAAGATTCAAATTCAGTGATGTTGATCCAGGACCATCAACATAAAAATTTGGTGAAGTTGATCCTGGACCATCAAGACTCAAATTCAGTGATGTTGATCCTGGACCATCAAGACTAAAATTCAGGGATGTTGATCCTGGACCATCAAGATTCAAATTCACTGATGTTGATCCTGGACCATCAAGACTCAAATTCAGCGATGTTGATCCTGGACCATCAAGACTGAAATTCAATGTTGTTGATCCTGGACCATCAAGATTCAAATTCACTGATGTTGATCCTGGACCATCAAGATTCAAATTCAGTGATGTTGATCCTGGACCATCTAGACTCAAATTCAGTGATGTTGATCCTGGATCATGAAGAGTAAAATTCATTGATGTTGATCCTGGACCATTAAGATTCAAATTCACTAATGTTGATCCTGGACCATCAAGATTCAAATTCAGTGATGTTGATCCTGGACCATCAAGTTTCAAATTCAGTGATGTTGATCCAGGACCATCAACATAAAAATTCACTGATGTTGATCCTGGACCATCAAGAGAAAAATTTTGTTATGTTGATCCTGGACCATCATGATTCGACTTCAGTGATGTTGATCCTGGACCATCAAGATTCAAATTCACTGATGTTGATCCTGAACCATCAAGATTCAATATCAGTGATGTTGATCCAGGACCATCAACATAAAAATTTGGTGAAGTTGATCCTGGACCATCAAGACTCAAATTCAGTGATGTTGATCCTGGACCATCAAGACTAAAATTCAGGGATGTTGATCCTGGACCATCAAGATTCAAATTCACTGATGTTGATCCTGGACCATCAAGACTCAAATTCAGTGATGTTGATCCTGGACCATCAAGTTTCAAATTCAGTGATGTTGATCCAGGACCATCAACATAAAAATTTAGTTATGTTGATCCTGGACCATCAAGACTCAAATTCAGTTATGTTGCTCTTGGACCGTCAACAGAAAAATTTAGTTATGTTGATCCTGGACCATCAAGACTCAAATTCAGTTATGTTGATCCTGGACCATCAAGAGAAAAATTTAGTTATGTTGATCCTGGACCATCATGATTCGACTTCAGTGATGTTCATCCTGGACCATCAAGATTCAAATTCACTGATGTTGATCCTGGACCATCAAGATTCAAATTCAGTGATGTTGATCCAGGACCATCAACATAAAAATTTGGTGAAGTTGATCCTGGACCATCAAGATTCAAATTCAGTGATGTTGATCCTGGACCATCAAGACTAAAATTCAGGGATGTTGATCCTGGACCATCAAGATTCAAATTCACTGATGTTGATCCTGGACCATCAAGACTCAAATTCAGCGATGTTGATCCTGGACCATCAAGACTGAAATTCAATGTTGTTGATCCTGGACCATCAAGATTCAAATTCACTGATGTTGATCCTGGACCATCAAGATTCAAATTCAGTGATGTTGATCCTGGACCATCTAGACTCAAATTCAGTGATGTTGATCCTGGATCATGAAGAGTAAAATTCATTGATGTTGATCCTGGACCATTAAGATTCAAATTCACTGATGTTGATCCTGGACCATCAAGATTCAAATTCAGTGATGTTGATCCTGGACCATCAAGTTTCAAATTCAGTGATGTTGATCCAGGACCATCAACATAAAAATTCACTGATGTTGATCCTGGACCATCAAGAGAAAAATTTTGTTATGTTGATCCTGGACCATCATGATTCGACTTCAGTGATGTTGATCCTGGACCATCAAGATTCAAATTCACTGATGTTGATCCTGAACCATCAAGATTCAAATTCAGTGATGTTGATCCAGGACCATCAACATAAAAATTTGGTGAAGTTGATCCTGGACCATCAAGACTCAAATTCAGTGATGTTGATCCTGGACCATCAAGACTAAAATTCAGGGATGTTGATCCTGGACCATCAAGATTCAATATCACTGATGTTTATCCTGGACCATCAAGACTCAAATTCAGTGATGTTGATCCTGGACCATCAAGACTCAAATTCAGTTATGTTGATCCTGGACCATCAAGATTCAAATTCACTGATGTTGATCCTGGACCATCAAGACTCAAATTCAGTGATGTTGATCCTGGACCATCAAGACTCAAATTCAGTAATGTTGATCCTGGATCATGAAGAGTATAATTCAGTGATGTTGATCCTGGACCATCAAGATTCAAATTCACTGATGTCGATCCTGGACCATCAAGATTCAAATTCTGTGATGTTGATCCTGGACCATCAAGATTCAAATTCACTGATGTTGATCCTGGACCATCAAGACTCAAATTCTGTGATGTTGATCCTGGACCATCAAGATTCAAATTCACTGATGTTGATCCTGGACCATCAAGACTCAAATTCATTGATGTTGATCCTGGACCATCAAGACTTAAATTCAGTAATGTTGATCCTAGACCATCAAGACTCAAATTCAGTGATGTTGATCCTGGACCATCAAGATTCAAATTCACTGATGTTGATCCTGGACCATCAAGATTCAAATTCACTGATGTTGATCCTGGACCATCAAGATTAAAATTCAGTGATGTTGATCCTGGACCATCAAGATTCAAATTCACTGATGTTGATCCTGGACCATCAAGATTCAAATTCACTGATGTTGATCCAGGACCATCAAGATTCAAATTCACTGATGTTGATCCAGGACCATCAAGATTCAAATTCACTGATGTTGATCCTGGACCATCAAGATTCAAATTCACTGATGTTGATCCTGGACCAACAAGACTCAAATTCTGTGATGTTGATCCTGGACCATCAAGATTAAAATTCACTGATGTTGATCCTGGACCATCAAGACTCAAATTCACTGATGTTGATCCTGGACCATCAAGACTCAAATTCAGTGATGTTGATCCTGGACCATCAAGACTCAAATTCAGTGATGTTGATCCTGGACCATCAAGACTCAAATTCAGTGATGTTGATCCTGGACCATCAAGACTTAAATTCAGTGATGTTGATCCTGGACCATCAAGACTCAAATTCAGTGATGTTGATCCTGGACCATCTAGACTCAAATTCAGTGATGTTGATCCTGGATCATGAAGAGTAAAATTCACTGATGTTGATCCTGGACCATCAACATTAAAATTCACTGATGTTGATCCTGGACCATCAAGATTCAAATTCACTGATGTTGATCCTGGACCATCAAGATTAAAATTCACTGATGTTGATCCTGGACCATCAAGATTTAAATTCACTGATGTTGATCCTGGACCATCAAGATTCAAATTCACTTATGTTGATCCTGGACCATCAAGATTCAAATTCAGTGATGTTGAGCCTGGACCATCTAGACTCAAATTCAGTGATGTTGAACCAGGACCATGAAGAGTAAAATTCATTGATGTTGATCCTGGACCATCAAGATTCAAATTCACTGATGTTGATCCTGGACCATCAAGTTTCAAATTCAGTGATGTTGATCCAGGACCATCAAGACTCAAATTCAGTGATGTTGATCCTGGACCATCAAGACTCAAATTCTGTGATGTTGATCCTGGACCATCAAGATTCAAATTCACTGATGTTGATCCTGGACCATCAAGATTAAAATTCACTGATGTTCATCCTGGACCATCATGATTCGACTTCAGTGAAGTTCATCCTGGACCATCAAGATTCAAATTCACTGATGTTGATCCTGGACCATCAAGATTCAAATTCAGTGATGTTGATCCTCGACCATCAAGACTAAAATTCAGTGATGTTGATCCTGGACCATCAAGATTCAAATTCACTGATGTTGATCCTGGACCATCAAGATTAAAATTCACTGATGTTCATCCTGGACCATCATGATTCGACTTCAGTGAAGTTCATCCTGGACCATCAAGATTCAAATTCACTGATGTTGATCCTGGACCATCAAGATTCAAATTCAGTGATGTTGATCCTCGACCATCAAGACTAAAATTCAGTGATGTTGATCCTGGACCATCAAGATTCAAATTCACTGATGTTGATCCTGGACCATCTAGACTCAAATTCAGCGATGTTGATCCTGGACCATCAAGACTCAAATTCAGTTATGTTAATCCTGGACCATCAAGATTCTTATTCAGTGATGTTGATCCTGGACCATCAAGACTTAAATTCAGTGATGTTGATCCTGGACCATCAAGACTCAAATTCAGTGATGTTGATCCTGGACCATCTAGACTCAAATTCAGTGATGTTGATCCTGGATCATGAAGAGTATGATTCAGTGATGTTGATCCTGGACCATCAAGATTCAAATTCACTGATGTTGATCCTGGACCATCAAGATTCAAATTCACTGATGTCGATCCTGGACCATCAAGATTCAAATTCACTGATGTCGATCCTGGACCATCAAGATTCAAATTCTGTGATGTTGATCCTGGACCATCAAGATTCAAATTCACTGATGTTGATCCTGGACCATCAAGACTCAAATTCTGTGATGTTGATCCTGGACCATCAAGATTCAAATTCACTGATGTTGATCCTGGACCATCAAGACTCAAATTCATTGATGTTGATCCTGGACCATCAAGACTCAAATTTAGTGATGTTGATCCTGGACCATCTAGACTCAAATTCAGTGATGTTGATCCTGGACCATCAAGATTAAAATTCACTGATGTTGATCCTGGACCATCAAGATTCAAATTCACTGATGTTGATCCTGGACCATCAAGACTCAAATTCAGTGATGTTGATCCTGGACCATCAAGATTCAAATTCACTGATGTTGATCCTGAACCATCAAGACTCAAATTCAGTGATGTTGATCCTGGACCATCAAGATTCAAATTCACTGATGTTGATCCTGGACCATCAAGATTCAAATTCACTGATGTTGATCCTGGACCATCAAGACTCAAATTCAGTGATGTTGATCCTGGACCATCAAGATTCAAATTCACTGATGTTGATCCTGGACCATCAAGACTCAAATTCTGTGATGTTGATCCTGGACCATCAAGATTCAAATTCACTGATGTTGATCCTGGACCATCAAGACTCAAATTCATTGATGTTGATCCTGGACCATCAAGACTAAAATTTAGTGATGTTGATCCTGGACCATCTAGACTCAAATTCAGTGATGTTGATCCTGGACCATCAAGATTAAAATTCACTGATGTTGATCCTGGACCATCAAGATTCAAATTCACTGATGTTGATCCTGGACCATCAAGATTAAAATTCACTGATGTTGATCCTGGACCATCAAGATTCAAATTCACTGATGTTGATCCTGGACCATCAAGATTCAAATTCACTGATGTTGATCCTGGACCATCAAGACTCAAATTCAGTGATGTTGATCCTGGACCATCAAGATTCAAATTCACTGATGTTGATCCTGGACCATCAAGACTCAAATTCAGTGATGTTGATCCTGGACCATCAAGATTCAAATTCACTGATGTTGATCCTGGATCATCAAGATTCAAATTCACTGATTTTGATCCTGGACCATCAAGACTCAAATTCAGTGATGTTGATCCTGGACCATCAAGATTCAAATTCACTGATGTTGATCCTGGACCATCAAGACTCAAATTCTGTGATGTTGATCCTGGACCATCAAGATTCAAATTCACTGATGTTGATCCTGGACCATCAAGACTCAAATTCAGTGATGTTGATCCTGGACCATCAAGACTTAAATTCAGTGATGTTGATCCTGGACCATCAAGACTCAAATTCAGTGATGTTGATCCTGGACCATCAAGATTCAAATTCACTGATGTTGATCCTGGACCATCAAGACTCAAATTCTGTGATGTTGATCCTGGACCATCAAGATTAAAATTCACTGATGTTGATCCTGGACCATCAAGACTCAAATTCAGTGATGTTGATCCTGGATCATGAAGAGTGTAATTCAGTGATGTTGATCCTGGACCATCAAGATTCAAATTCACTGATGTTGATCCTGGACCATCAAGATTCAAATTCACTGATGTCGATCCTGGACCATCAAGATTCAAATTCTGTGATGTTGATCCTGGACCATCAAGATTCAAATTCACTGATGTTGATCCTGGACCATCAAGACTCAAATTCATTGATGTTGATCCTGGACCATCTAGACTCAAATTCAGTGATGTTGATCCTGGACCATCAAGATTAAAATTCACTGATGTTGATCCTGGACCATCAAGATTCAAATTCACTGATGTTGATCCTGGACCATCAAGATTAAAATTCAGTGATGTTGATCCTGGACCATCAAGATTCAAATTCACTGATGTTGATCCTGGACCATCAAGATTCAAATTCACTGATGTTGATCCTGGACCATCAAGATTCAAATTCACTGATGTTGATCCTGGACCATCAAGACTCAAATTCTGTGATGTTGATCCTGGACCATCAAGATTCAAATTCACTGATGTTGATCCTGGACCATCAAGACTCAAATTCATTGATGTTGATCCTGGACCATCAAGACTTAAATTCAGTGATGTTGATCCTGGACCATCGAGACTCAAATTTAGTGATGTTGATCCTGGACCATCTAGACTCAAATTCAGTGATGTTGATCCTGGACCATCAAGACTCAAATTCAGTGATGTTGATCCTGGACCATCAAGATTCAAATTCACTGATGTTGATCCTGGACCATCAAGATTCAAATTCACTGATGTTGATCCTGGACCATCAAGACTCAAATTCAGTGATGTTGATCCTGGACCATCAAGATTCAAATTCACTGATGTTGATCCTGGACCATCAAGACTCAAATTCTGTGATGTTGATCCTGGACCATCAAGATTCAAATTCACTGATGTTGATCCTGGACCATCAAGTTTCAAATTCAGTGATGTTGATCCAGGACCATCAATACTCAAATTCAGTGATGTTGACCCTGGAACATCAAGACTCAAATTCTGTGATGTTGATCCTGGACCATCAAGATCAAAATTCACTGATGTTGATCCTGGACCATCAAGATTCAAATTCACTGATGTTGATCCTGGACCATCAAGTTTCAAATTCACTGAAGTTGATCCTGGACCATCAAGACTCAAATTCAGTGATGTTGATCCTGGACCATCAAGACTTAAATTCAGTGATGTTGATCCTGGACCATCAAGATTCTAATTCAGTGATGTTGATCCTGGACCATCAAGACTCAAATTCAATGATTTTGATCCTGGACCATCAAGATTCAAACTCACTGATGTTGATCCTGGACCATCAAGACTCAAATTCTGTGATGTTGATCCTGGACCATCAAGACTCAAATTCACTGATGTTGATCCTGGACCATCAAGATTCAAATTCACTGATGTTGATCCTGGACCATCAAGATTCAAATTCAGTGATGTTGATCCTGGACCATCAAGACTCAAATTCAATGATTTTGATCCTGGACCATCAAGATTCAAACTCACTGATGTTGATCCTGGACCATCAAGACTCAAATTCTGTGATGTTGATCCTGGACCATCAAGACTCAAATTCACTGATGTTGATCCTGGACCATCAAGATTCAAATTCACTGATGTTGATCCTGGACCATCAAGACTCAAATTTACTGATGTTGATCCTGGACCATCAAGACTCAAATTCAGTGATGTTGATCCTGGACCATCAAGACTCAAATTCAGTGATGTTGATCCTGGACCATCAAGACTCAAATTCAGTGATGTTGATCCTGGACCATCAAGACTCAAATTCAGTGATGTTGATCCTGGACCATCTAGACTCAAATTCAGTGATGTTGATCCTGGATCATGAAGAGTAAAATTCACTGATGTTGATCCTGGACCATCAACATTAAAATTCACTGATGTTGATCCTGGACCATCAAGATTCAAATTCACTGATGTTGATCCTGGACCATCAAGATTCAAATTCACTGATGTTGATCCTGGACCATCAAGATTTAAATTCACTGATGTTGATCCTGGACCATCAAGATTCAAATTCACTGATGTTGATCCTGGACCATCAAGATTCAAATTCAATGATGTTGATCCTGGACCATCTAGACTCAAATTCAGTGATGTTGATCCTGGATCATGAAGAGTAAAATTCATTGATGTTGATCCTGGACCATTAAGATTCAAATTCACTGATGTTGATCCTGGACCATCAAGTTTCAAATTCACTGATGTTGATCCTGGACCATCAAGACTCAAATTCAGTGATGTTGATCCTGGACCATCAAGACTTAAATTGACTGATGTTGGTCCCGGACCATCAAGATTCAAATTCACTGATGTTGATCCTGGACCATCAAGACTCAAATTCACTGATGTTGATCCTGGACCATCAAGACTCAAATTCAGTGATGTTGATCCTGGACCATCAAGACTCAAATTCAGTGATGTTGATCCTGGACCATCTAGACTCAAATTCAGTGATGTTGATCCTGGATCATGAAGAGTAAAATTCACTGATGTTGATCCTGGACCATTAAGATTCAAATTCACTGATGTTGATCCTGGACCATCAAGATTTAAATTCACTGATGTTGATCCTGGACCATCAAGATTCAAATTCACTGATGTTGATCCTGGACCATCAAGTTTCAAATTCAGTGATGTTGATCCAGGACCATCAACATAAAAATTTAGTTATGTTGATCCTGGACCATCAAGACTCAAATTCAGTTATGTTGCTCTTGGACCGTCAACAGAAAAATTTAGTTATGTTGATCCTGGACCATCAAGACTCAAATTCAGTTATGTTGATCCTGGACCATCAAGAGAAAAATTTAGTTATGTTGATCCTGGACCATCATGATTCGACTTCAGTGATGTTCATCCTGGACCATCAAGATTCAAATTCACTGATGTTGATCCTGGACCATCAAGATTCAAATTCAGTGATGTTGATCCAGGACCATCAACATAAAAATTTGGTGAAGTTGATCCTGGACCATCAAGACTCAAATTCAGTGATGTTGATCCTGGACCATCAAGACTAAAATTCAGGGATGTTGATCCTGGACCATCAAGATTCAAATTCACTGATGTTGATCCTGGACCATCAAGACTCAAATTCAGCGATGTTGATCCTGGACCATCAAGACTGAAATTCAATGTTGTTGATCCTGGACCATCAAGATTCAAATTCACTGATGTTGATCCTGGACCATCAAGATTCAAATTCAGTGATGTTGATCCTGGACCATCTAGACTCAAATTCAGTGATGTTGATCCTGGATCATGAAGAGTAAAATTCATTGATGTTGATCCTGGACCATTAAGATTCAAATTCACTGATGTTGATCCTGGACCATCAAGATTCAAATTCAGTGATGTTGATCCTGGACCATCAAGTTTCAAATTCAGTGATGTTGATCCAGGACCATCAACATAAAAATTCACTGATGTTGATCCTGGACCATCAAGAGAAAAATTTTGTTATGTTGATCCTGGACCATCATGATTCGACTTCAGTGATGTTGATCCTGGACCATCAAGATTCAAATTCACTGATGTTGATCCTGAACCATCAAGATTCAAATTCAGTGATGTTGATCCAGGACCATCAACATAAAAATTTGGTGAAGTTGATCCTGGACCATCAAGACTCAAATTCAGTGATGTTGATCCTGGACCATCAAGACTAAAATTCAGGGATGTTGATCCTGGACCATCAAGATTCAAATTCACTGATGTTGATCCTGGACCATCAAGACTCAAATTCAGTGATGTTGATCCTGGACCATCAAGTTTCAAATTCAGTGATGTTGATCCAGGACCATCAACATAAAAATTTAGTTATGTTGATCCTGGACCATCAAGACTCAAATTCAGTTATGTTGCTCTTGGACCGTCAACAGAAAAATTTAGTTATGTTGATCCTGGACCATCAAGACTCAAATTCAGTTATGTTGATCCTGGACCATCAAGAGAAAAATTTAGTTATGTTGATCCTGGACCATCATGATTCGACTTCAGTGATGTTCATCCTGGACCATCAAGATTCAAATTCACTGATGTTGATCCTGGACCATCAAGATTCAAATTCAGTGATGTTGATCCAGGACCATCAACATAAAAATTTGGTGAAGTTGATCCTGGACCATCAAGACTCAAATTCAGTGATGTTGATCCTGGACCATCAAGACTAAAATTCAGGGATGTTGATCCTGGACCATCAAGATTCAAATTCACTGATGTTGATCCTGGACCATCAAGACTCAAATTCAGCGATGTTGATCCTGGACCATCAAGACTGAAATTCAATGTTGTTGATCCTGGACCATCAAGATTCAAATTCACTGATGTTGATCCTGGACCATCAAGATTCAAATTCAGTGATGTTGATCCTGGACCATCTAGACTCAAATTCAGTGATGTTGATCCTGGATCATGAAGAGTAAAATTCATTGATGTTGATCCTGGACCATTAAGATTCAAATTCACTGATGTTGATCCTGGACCATCAAGATTCAAATTCAGTGATGTTGATCCTGGACCATCAAGTTTCAAATTCAGTGATGTTGATCCAGGACCATCAACATAAAAATTCACTGATGTTGATCCTGGACCATCAAGAGAAAAATTTTGTTATGTTGATCCTGGACCATCATGATTCGACTTCAGTGATGTTGATCCTGGACCATCAAGATTCAAATTCACTGATGTTGATCCTGAACCATCAAGATTCAAATTCAGTGATGTTGATCCAGGACCATCAACATAAAAATTTGGTGAAGTTGATCCTGGACCATCAAGACTCAAATTCAGTGATGTTGATCCTGGACCATCAAGACTAAAATTCAGGGATGTTGATCCTGGACCATCAAGATTCAATATCACTGATGTTTATCCTGGACCATCAAGACTCAAATTCAGTGATGTTGATCCTGGACCATCAAGACTCAAATTCAGTTATGTTGATCCTGGACCATCAAGATTCAAATTCACTGATGTTGATCCTGGACCATCAAGACTCAAATTCAGTGATGTTGATCCTGGACCATCAAGACTCAAATTCAGTAATGTTGATCCTGGATCATGAAGAGTATAATTCAGTGATGTTGATCCTGGACCATCAAGATTCAAATTCACTGATGTTGATCCTGGACCATCAAGATTCAAATTCACTGATGTCGATCCTGGACCATCAAGATTCAAATTCTGTGATGTTGATCCTGGACCATCAAGATTCAAATTCACTGATGTTGATCCTGGACCATCAAGACTCAAATTCTGTGATGTTGATCCTGGACCATCAAGATTCAAATTCACTGATGTTGATCCTGGACCATCAAGACTCAAATTCATTGATGTTGATCCTGGACCATCAAGACTTAAATTCAGTAATGTTGATCCTAGACCATCAAGACTCAAATTTAGTGATGTTGATCCTGGACCATCTAGACTCAAATTCAGTGATGTTGATCCTGGACCATCAAGATTCAAATTCACTGATGTTGATCCTGGACCATCAAGAATCAAATTCACTGATGTTGATCCTGGACCATCAAGATTAAAATTCAGTGATGTTGATCCTGGACCATCAAGATTCAAATTCACTGATGTTGATCCTGGACCATCAAGATTCAAATTCACTGATGTTGATCCAGGACCATCAAGATTCAAATTCACTGATGTTGATCCAGGAACATCAAGATTCAAATTCACTGATGTTGATCCTGGACCATCAAGATTCAAATTCACTGATGTTGATCCTGGACCAACAAGACTCAAATTCTGTGATGTTGATCCTGGACCATCAAGATTAAAATTCACTGATGTTGATCCTGGACCATCAAGACTCAAATTCACTGATGTTGATCCTGGACCATCAAGACTCAAATTCAGTGATGTTGATCCTGGACCATCAAGACTCAAATTCAGTGATGTTGATCCTGGACCATCAAGACTCAAATTCAGTGATGTTGATCCTGGACCATCAAGACTTAAATTCAGTGATGTTGATCCTGGACCATCAAGACTCAAATTCAGTGATGTTGATCCTGGACCATCTAGACTCAAATTCAGTGATGTTGATCCTGGATCATGAAGAGTAAAATTCACTGATGTTGATCCTGGACCATCAACATTAAAATTCACTGATGTTGATCCTGGACCATCAAGATTCAAATTCACTGATGTTGATCCTGGACCATCAAGATTAAAATTCACTGATGTTGATCCTGGACCATCAAGATTTAAATTCACTGATGTTGATCCTGGACCATCAAGATTCAAATTCACTTATGTTGATCCTGGACCATCAAGATTCAAATTCAGTGATGTTGAGCCTGGACCATCTAGACTCAAATTCAGTGATGTTGAACCAGGACCATGAAGAGTAAAATTCATTGATGTTGATCCTGGACCATCAAGATTCAAATTCACTGATGTTGATCCTGGACCATCAAGTTTCAAATTCAGTGATGTTGATCCAGGACCATCAAGACTCAAATTCAGTGATGTTGATCCTGGACCATCAAGACTCAAATTCTGTGATGTTGATCCTGGACCATCAAGATTCAAATTCACTGATGTTGATCCTGGACCATCAAGACTCAAATTCAGTGATGTTGATCCTGGACCATCAAGATTCAAATTCACTGATGTTGATCCTGGATCATCAAGATTCAAATTCACTGATGTTGATCCTGGACCATCAAGACTCAAATTCAGTGATGTTGATCCTGGACAATCAAGATTCAAATTCACTGATGTTGATCCTGGACCATCAAGACTCAAATTCTGTGATGTTGATCCTGGACCATCAAGATTCAAATTCACTGATGTTGATCCTGGACCATCAAGACTCAAATTCAGTGATGTTGATCCTGGACCATCAAGACTTAAATTCAGTGATGTTGATCCTGGACCATCAAGACTCAAATTCAGTGATGTTGATCCTGGACCATCAAGATTCAAATTCACTGATGTTGATCCTGGACCATCAAGACTCAAATTCTGTGATGTTGATCCTGGACCATCAAGATTAAAATTCACTGATGTTGATCCTGGACCATCAAGACTCAAATTCTGTGATGTTGATCCTGGACCATCAATATTAAAATTCACTGATGTTGATCCTGGACCATCAAGACTCAAATTCAGTGATGTTGATCCTGGACCATCAAGACTTAAATTCAGTGATGTTGATCCTGGACCATCAAGACTCAAATTCAGTGATGTTGATCCTGGACCATCTAGACTCAAATTCAGTGATGTTGATCCTGGATCATGAAGAGTAAAATTCACTGATGTTGATCCTGGACCATCAACATTAAAATTCACTGATGTTGATCCTGGACCATCAAGATTCAAATTCACTGATGTTGATCCTGGACCATCAAGATTAAAATTCACTGATGTTGATCCTGGACCATCAAGATTCAAATTCACTTATGTTGATCCTGGACCATCAAGATTCAAATTCACTGATGTCGATCCTGGACCATCAAGATTCAAATTCACTGATGTCGATCCTGGACCATCAAGATTCAAATTCACTGATGTTGATCCTGGACCATCAAGATTCAAATTCACTTATGTTGATCCTGGACCATCAAGATTCAAATTCAGTGATGTTGATCCTGGACCATCTAGACTCAAATTCAGTGATGTTGATCCTGGACCATCAAGATTCAAATTCACTGATGTTGATCCTGGACCATCAAGATTCAAATTCACTGATGTTGATCCTGGATCATCAAGATTCAAATTCACTTATGTTGATCCTGGACCATCAAGATTCAAATTCAGTGATGTTGATCCTGGACCATCTAGACTCAAATTCAGTGATGTTGATCCAGGATCATGAAGAGTAAAATTCATTGATGTTGATCCTGGACCATCAAGATTCAAATTCACTGATGTTGATCCTGGACCATCAAGTTTCAAATTCAGTGATGTTGATCCAGGACCATCAAGACTCAAATTCAGTGATGTTGATCCTGGACCATCAAGACTCAAATTATGTGATGTTGATCCTGGACCAACAAGATTCAAATTCACTGAGTTGATCCTGGACCATCAAGATTAAAATTCACTGATGTTGATCCTGGACCATCAAGAATAAAATTCACTGATGTTCATCCTGGACCATCAAGATTTAAATTCACTGATGTTGAAATTTAGTTATTTTGATCCTGGACCATCATGATTCGACTTCAGTGATGTTCATCCTGGACCATCAAGATTCAAATTCACTGATGTTGATCCTGGACCATCAAGATTCAAATTCAGTGATGTTGATCCAGGACCATCAACATAAAAATTTGGTGAAGTTGATCCTGGACCATCAAGACTCAAATTCAGTGATGTTGATCCTGGACCATCAAGACTAAAATTCAGGGATGTTGATCCTGGACCATCAAGATTCAAATTCACTGATGTTGATCCTGGACCATCAAGACTCAAATTCAGCGATGTTGATCCTGGACCATCAAGACTGAAATTCAATGTTGTTGATCCTGGACCATCAAGATTCAAATTCACTGATGTTGATCCTGGACCATCAAGATTCAAATTCAGTGATGTTGATCCTGGACCATCAAGTTTCAAATTCAGTGATGTTGATCCAGGACCATCAACATAAACATTTAGTTATGTTGATCCTGGACCATCAAGACTCAAATTCAGTTATGTTGCTCTTGGACCGTCAACTGAAAAATTTAGTTATGTTGATCCTGGACCATCAAGATTTAAATTCACTGATGTTGATCCTGGACCATCAAGACTCAAATTCTGTGATGTTGATCCTGGACCATCAAGATTAAAATTCACTGATGTTGATCCTGGACCATCAAGACTCAAATTCACTGATGTTGATCCTGGACCATCAAGACTCAAATTCAGTGATGTTGATCCTGGACCATCAAGACTTAAATTCAGTGATGTTGATCCTGGACCATCAAGACTTAAATTCAGTGATGTTGATTCTGGACCATCAAGACTCAAATTCAGTGATGTTGATCCTGGACTATCAAGATTCAAATTCACTGATTTTGATCCTGGACCATCAAGATTCAAATTCACTGATGTTGATCCTGGACCATCAAGATTAAAATTCACTGATGTTGATCCTGGACCATCAAGATTCAAATTCACTGATGTTGATCCTGGACCATCAAGATTCAAATTCACTGATGTTGATCCTGGACCATCAAGATTAAAATTCACTGATGTTGATCCTGGACCATCAAGATTCAAATTCACTGATGTTGATCCTGGACCATCAAGATTCAAATTCACTGATGTTGATCCTGGACCATCAAGATTCAAATTCACTGATGTTGATCCTGGACCATCAAGATTAAAATTCACTGATGTTGATCCTGGACCATCAAGATTCAAATTCACTGATGTTGATCCTGGACCATCAAGACTCAAATTCTGTGATGTTGATCCTGGATCATGAAGAGTAAAATTCATTGATGTTGATCCTGGACCATCAAGATTCAAATTCACTGATGTTGATCCTGGACCATCAAGTTTCAAATTCAGTGATGTTGATCCTGGACCATCAAGACTCAAATTCAGTGATGTTGATCCTGGACCATCAAGACTTAAATTCAGTGATGTTGATCCTGGACCATCAAGACTCAAATTCAGTGATGTTGATCCTGGACCATCTAGACTCAAATTCAGTGATGTTGATCCTGGATCATGAAGAGTAAAATTCACTGATGTTGATCCTGGACCATCAACATTAAAATTCACTGATGTTGATCCTGGACCATCAAGATTCAAATTCACTGATGTTGATCCTGGACCATCAAGATTAAAATTCACTGATGTTGATCCTGGACCATCAAGATTTAAATTCACTGATGTTGATCCTGGACCATCAAGATTCAAATTCACTTATGTTGATCCTGGACCATCAAGATTCAAATTCAGTGATGTTGAGCCTTGACCATCTAGACTCAAATTCAGTGATGTTGAACCAGGACCATGAAGAGTAAAATTCATTGATGTTGATCCTGGACCATCAAGATTCAAATTCACTGATGTTGATCCTGGACCATCAAGTTTCAAATTCAGTGATGTTGATCCAGGACCATCAAGACTCAAATTCAGTGATGTTGATCCTGGACCATCAAGACTCAAATTCTGTGATGTTGATCCTGGACCATCAAGATTCAAATTCACTGATGTTGATCCTGGACCATCAAGACTCAAATTCAGTGATGTTGATCCTGGACCATCAAGATTCAAATTCACTGATGTTGATCCTGGATCATCAAGATTCAAATTCACTGATGTTGATCCTGGACCATCAAGACTCAAATTCAGTGATGTTGATCCTGGACAATCAAGATTCAAATTCACTGATGTTGATCCTGGACCATCAAGACTCAAATTCTGTGATGTTGATCCTGGACCATCAAGATTCAAATTCACTGATGTTGATCCTGGACCATCAAGACTCAAATTCAGTGATGTTGATCCTGGACCATCAAGACTTAAATTCAGTGATGTTGATCCTGGACCATCAAGACTCAAATTCAGTGATGTTGATCCTGGACCATCAAGATTCAAATTCACTGATGTTGATCCTGGACCATCAAGACTCAAATTCTGTGATGTTGATCCTGGACCATCAAGATTAAAATTCACTGATGTTGATCCTGGACCATCAAGACTCAAATTCTGTGATGTTGATCCTGGACCATCAATATTAAAATTCACTGATGTTGATCCTGGACCATCAAGACTCAAATTCAGTGATGTTGATCCTGGACCATCAAGACTTAAATTCAGTGATGTTGATCCTGGACCATCAAGACTCAAATTCAGTGATGTTGATCCTGGACCATCTAGACTCAAATTCAGTGATGTTGATCCTGGATCATGAAGAGTAAAATTCACTGATGTTGATCCTGGACCATCAACATTAAAATTCACTGATGTTGATCCTGGACCATCAAGATTCAAATTCACTGATGTTGATCCTGGACCATCAAGATTAAAATTCACTGATGTTGATCCTGGACCATCAAGATTCAAATTCACTTATGTTGATCCTGGACCATCAAGATTCAAATTCACTGATGTCGATCCTGGACCATCAAGATTCAAATTCACTGATGTCGATCCTGGACCATCAAGATTCAAATTCACTGATGTTGATCCTGGACCATCAAGATTCAAATTCACTTATGTTGATCCTGGACCATCAAGATTCAAATTCAGTGATGTTGATCCTGGACCATCTAGACTCAAATTCAGTGATGTTGATCCTGGACCATCAAGATTCAAATTCACTGATGTTGATCCTGGACCATCAAGATTCAAATTCACTGATGTTGATCCTGGATCATCAAGATTCAAATTCACTTATGTTGATCCTGGACCATCAAGATTCAAATTCAGTGATGTTGATCCTGGACCATCTAGACTCAAATTCAGTGATGTTGATCCAGGATCATGAAGAGTAAAATTCATTGATGTTGATCCTGGACCATCAAGATTCAAATTCACTGATGTTGATCCTGGACCATCAAGTTTCAAATTCAGTGATGTTGATCCAGGACCATCAAGACTCAAATTCAGTGATGTTGATCCTGGACCATCAAGACTCAAATTATGTGATGTTGATCCTGGACCAACAAGATTCAAATTCACTGAGTTGATCCTGGACCATCAAGATTAAAATTCACTGATGTTGATCCTGGACCATCAAGAATAAAATTCACTGATGTTCATCCTGGACCATCAAGATTTAAATTCACTGATGTTGAAATTTAGTTATTTTGATCCTGGACCATCATGATTCGACTTCAGTGATGTTCATCCTGGACCATCAAGATTCAAATTCACTGATGTTGATCCTGGACCATCAAGATTCAAATTCAGTGATGTTGATCCAGGACCATCAACATAAAAATTTGGTGAAGTTGATCCTGGACCATCAAGACTCAAATTCAGTGATGTTGATCCTGGACCATCAAGACTAAAATTCAGGGATGTTGATCCTGGACCATCAAGATTCAAATTCACTGATGTTGATCCTGGACCATCAAGACTCAAATTCAGCGATGTTGATCCTGGACCATCAAGACTGAAATTCAATGTTGTTGATCCTGGACCATCAAGATTCAAATTCACTGATGTTGATCCTGGACCATCAAGATTCAAATTCAGTGATGTTGATCCTGGACCATCAAGTTTCAAATTCAGTGATGTTGATCCAGGACCATCAACATAAACATTTAGTTATGTTGATCCTGGACCATCAAGACTCAAATTCAGTTATGTTGCTCTTGGACCGTCAACTGAAAAATTTAGTTATGTTGATCCTGGACCATCAAGATTTAAATTCACTGATGTTAATCCTGGACCATCAAGACTCAAATTCTGTGATGTTGATCCTGGACCATCAAGATTAAAATTCACTGATGTTGATCCTGGACCATCAAGACTCAAATTCACTGATGTTGATCCTGGACCATCAAGACTCAAATTCAGTGATGTTGATCCTGGACCATCAAGACTTAAATTCAGTGATGTTGATCCTGGACCATCAAGACTTAAATTCAGTGATGTTGATTCTGGACCATCAAGACTCAAATTCAGTGATGTTGATCCTGGACTATCAAGATTCAAATTCACTGATTTTGATCCTGGACCATCAAGATTCAAATTCACTGATGTTGATCCTGGACCATCAAGATTAAAATTCACTGATGTTGATCCTGGACCATCAAGATTCAAATTCACTGATGTTGATCCTGGACCATCAAGATTCAAATTCACTGATGTTGATCCTGGACCATCAAGATTAAAATTCACTGATGTTGATCCTGGACCATCAAGATTCAAATTCACTGATGTTGATCCTGGACCATCAAGATTCAAATTCACTGATGTTGATCCTGGACCATCAAGATTCAAATTCACTGATGTTGATCCTGGACCATCAAGATTAAAATTCACTGATGTTGATCCTGGACCATCAAGATTCAAATTCACTGATGTTGATCCTGGACCATCAAGACTCAAATTCTGTGATGTTGATCCTGGATCATGAAGAGTAAAATTCATTGATGTTGATCCTGGACCATCAAGATTCAAATTCACTGATGTTGATCCTGGACCATCAAGTTTCAAATTCAGTGATGTTGATCCAGGACCATCAATACTCAAATTCAGTGATGTTGACCCTGGACCATCAAGACTCAAATTCTGTGATGTTGATCCTGGACCATCAAGATCAAAATTCACTGATGTTGATCCTGGACCATCAAGATTCAAATTCACTGATGTTGATCCTGGACCATCAAGTTTCAAATTCACTGAAGTTGATCCTGGACCATCAAGACTCAAATTCAGTGATGTTGATCCTGGACCATCAAGACTTAAATTCAGTGATGTTGATCCTGGACCATCAAGATTCTAATTCAGTGATGTTGATCCTGGACCATCAAGACTCAAATTCAATGATTTTGATCCTGGACCATCAAGATTCAAACTCACTGATGTTGATCCTGGACCATCAAGACTCAAATTCTGTGATGTTGATCCTGGACCATCAAGACTCAAATTCACTGATGTTGATCCTGGACCATCAAGATTCAAATTCACTGATGTTGATCCTGGACCATCAAGACTCAAATTCAGTGATGTTGATCCTGGACCATCAAGACTCAAATTCAGTGATGTTGATCCTGGACCATCAAGACTCAAATTCAGTGATGTTGATCCTGGACCATCAAGACTCAAATTCAGTGATGTTGATCCTGGACCATCAAGACTCAAATTCAGTGATGTTGATCCTGGACCATCTAGACTCAAATTCAGTGATGTTGATCCTGGATTATGAAGAGTAAAATTCACTGATGTTGATCCTGGACCATCAACATTAAAATTCACTGATGTTGATCCTGGACCATCAAGATTCAAATTCACTGATGTTGATCCTGGACCATCAAGATTCAAATTCACTGATGTTGATCCTGGACCATCAAGATTTAAATTCACTGATGTTGATCCTGGACCATCAAGATTCAAATTCACTGATGTTGATCCTGGACCATCAAGATTCAAATTCAGTGATGTTGATCCTGGACCATCTAGACTCAAATTCAGTGATGTTGATCCTGGATCATGAAGAGTAAAATTCATTGATGTTGATCCTGGACCATTAAGATTCAAATTCACTGATGTTGATCCTGGACCATCAAGTTTCAAATTCACTGATGTTGATCCTGGACCATCAAGACTCAAATTCAGTGATGTTGATCCTGGACCATCAAGATTCAAATTCACTGATGTTGATCCTGGACCATCAAGATTTAAATTCACTGATGTTGATCCTGGACCATCAAGATTCAAATTCACTGATGTTGATCCTGGACCATCAAGATTTAAATTCA
Organism: Danio rerio; assembly: GCF_052040795.2. Classification (NCBI taxonomy): domain Eukaryota; kingdom Metazoa; phylum Chordata; class Actinopteri; order Cypriniformes; family Danionidae; genus Danio; species Danio rerio. The sequence continues at coordinate 4,549,460 of NC_141022.1, forward strand.
CTGATGTTGATCCTGGACCATCAAGATTCAAATTCACTGATGTTGATCCTGGACCATCAAGACTCAAATTCTGTGATGTTGATCCTGGACCATCAAGATCAAAATTCACTGATGTTGATCCTGGACCATCAAGATTCAAATTCACTGATGTTGATCCTGGACCATCAAGTTTCAAATTCACTGAAGTTGATCCTGGACCATCAAGACTCAAATTCAGTGATGTTGATCCTGGACCATCAAGACTTAAATTCAGTGATGTTGATCCTGGACCATCAAGATTCTAATTCAGTGATGTTGATCCTGGACCATCAAGACTCAAATTCAATGATTTTGATCCTGGACCATCAAGATTCAAACTCACTGATGTTGATCCTGGACCATCAAGACTCAAATTCTGTGATGTTGATCCTGGACCATCAAGACTCAAATTCACTGATGTTGATCCTGGACCATCAAGATTCAAATTCACTGATGTTGATCCTGGACCATCAAGACTCAAATTCAGTGATGTTGATCCTGGACCATCAAGACTCAAATTCAGTGATGTTGATCCTGGACCATCAAGACTCAAATTCAGTGATGTTGATCCTGGACCATCAAGACTCAAATTCAGTGATGTTGATCCTGGACCATCAAGACTCAAATTCAGTGATGTTGATCCTGGACCATCTAGACTCAAATTCAGTGATGTTGATCCTGGATTATGAAGAGTAAAATTCACTGATGTTGATCCTGGACCATCAACATTAAAATTCACTGATGTTGATCCTGGACCATCAAGATTCAAATTCACTGATGTTGATCCTGGACCATCAAGATTCAAATTCACTGATGTTGATCCTGGACCATCAAGATTTAAATTCACTGATGTTGATCCTGGACCATCAAGATTCAAATTCACTGATGTTGATCCTGGACCATCAAGATTCAAATTCAGTGATGTTGATCCTGGACCATCTAGACTCAAATTCAGTGATGTTGATCCTGGATCATGAAGAGTAAAATTCATTGATGTTGATCCTGGACCATTAAGATTCAAATTCACTGATGTTGATCCTGGACCATCAAGTTTCAAATTCACTGATGTTGATCCTGGACCATCAAGACTCAAATTCAGTGATGTTGATCCTGGACCATCAAGATTCAAATTCACTGATGTTGATCCTGGACCATCAAGATTTAAATTCACTGATGTTGATCCTGGACCATCAAGATTCAAATTCACTGATGTTGATCCTGGACCATCAAGTTTCAAATTCAGTGATGTTGATCCAGGACCATCAACATAAAAATTTAGTTATGTTGATCCTGGACCATCAAGACTCAAATTCAGTTATGTTGCTCTTGGACCGTCAACAGAAAAATTTAGTTATGTTGATCCTGGACCATCAAGACTCAAATTCAGTTATGTTGATCCTGGACCATCAAGAGAAAAATTTAGTTATGTTGATCCTGGACCATCATGATTCGACTTCAGTGATGTTCATCCTGGACCATCAAGATTCAAATTCACTGATGTTGATCCTGGACCATCAAGATTCAAATTCAGTGATGTTGATCCAGGACCATCAACATAAAAATTTGGTGAAGTTGATCCTGGACCATCAAGACTCAAATTCAGTGATGTTGATCCTGGACCATCAAGACTAAAATTCAGGGATGTTGATCCTGGACCATCAAGATTCAAATTCACTGATGTTGATCCTGGACCATCAAGACTCAAATTCAGCGATGTTGATCCTGGACCATCAAGACTGAAATTCAATGTTGTTGATCCTGGACCATCAAGATTCAAATTCACTGATGTTGATCCTGGACCATCAAGATTCAAATTCAGTGATGTTGATCCTGGACCATCTAGACTCAAATTCAGTGATGTTGATCCTGGATCATGAAGAGTAAAATTCATTGATGTTGATCCTGGACCATTAAGATTCAAATTCACTGATGTTGATCCTGGACCATCAAGATTCAAATTCAGTGATGTTGATCCTGGACCATCAAGTTTCAAATTCAGTGATGTTGATCCAGGACCATCAACATAAAAATTCACTGATGTTGATCCTGGACCATCAAGAGAAAAATTTTGTTATGTTGATCCTGGACCATCATGATTCGACTTCAGTGATGTTGATCCTGGACCATCAAGATTCAAATTCACTGATGTTGATCCTGAACCATCAAGATTCAAATTCAGTGATGTTGATCCAGGACCATCAACATAAAAATTTGGTGAAGTTGATCCTGGACCATCAAGACTCAAATTCAGTGATGTTGATCCTGGACCATCAAGACTAAAATTCAGGGATGTTGATCCTGGACCATCAAGATTCAAATTCACTGATGTTGATCCTGGACCATCAAGACTCAAATTCAGTGATGTTGATCCTGGACCATCAAGACTCAAATTCAGTTATGTTGATCCTGGACCATCAAGATTCAAATTCACTGATGTTGATCCTGGACCATCAAGACTCAAATTCAGTGATGTTGATCCTGGACCATCAAGACTTAAATTCAGTGATGTTGATCCTGGACCATCAAGACTCAAATTCAGTAATGTTGATCCTGGATCATCAAGATTCAAATTCACTGATGTTGATCCTGGACCATCAAGATTCAAATTCACTGATGTCGATCCTGGACCATCAAGATTCAATTTCAGTGATGTTGATCCTGGACCATCAAGATTCAAATTCACTGATGTTGATCCTGGACCATCAAGATTCAAATTCACTGATGTCGATCCTGGACCATCAAGATTCAAATTCAGTGATGTTGATCCTGGACCATCAAGATTCAAATTCACTGATGTTGATCCTGGACCATCAAGACTCAAATTCTGTGATGTTGATCCTGGACCATCAAGATTCAAATTCACTGATGTTGATCCTGGACCATCAAGACTCAAATTCATTGATGTTGATCCTGGACCATCAAGACTTAAATTCAGTAATGTTGATCCTAGACCATCAAGACTCAAATTTAGTGATGTTGATCCTGGACCATCTAGACTCAAATTCAGTGATGTTGATCCTGGACCATCAAGATTAAAATTCACTGATGTTGATCCTGGACCATCAAGATTCAAATTCACTGATGTTGATCCTGGACCATCAAGATTAAAATTCAGTGATGTTGATCCTGGACCATCAAGATTCAAATTCACTGATGTTGATCCTGGACCATCAAGATTCAAATTCACTGATGTTGATCCAGGACCATCAAGATTCAAATTCACTGATGTTGATCCAGGACCATCAAGATTCAAATTCACTGATGTTGATCCTGGACCATCAAGATTCAAATTCACTGATGTTGATCCTGGACCAACAAGACTCAAATTCTGTGATGTTGATCCTGGACCATCAAGATTAAAATTCACTGATGTTGATCCTGGACCATCAAGACTCAAATTCAATGATGTTGATCCTGGACCATCAAGACTCAAATTCAGTGATGTTGATCCTGGACCATCAAGACTCAAATTCAGTGATGTTGATCCTGGACCATCAAGACTCAAATTCAGTGATGTTGATCCTGGACCATCAAGACTTAAATTCAGTGATGTTGATCCTGGACCATCAAGACTCAAATTCAGTGATGTTGATCCTGGACCATCTAGACTCAAATTCAGTGATGTTGATCCTGGATCATGAAGAGTAAAATTCACTGATGTTGATCCTGGACCATCAACATTAAAATTCACTGATGTTGATCCTGGACCATCAAGATTCAAATTCACTGATGTTGATCCTGGACCATCAAGATTAAAATTCACTGATGTTGATCCTGGACCATCAAGATTTAAATTCACTGATGTTGATCCTGGACCATCAAGATTCAAATTCAGTGATGTTGATCCTGGACCATCAAGATTCAAATTCAGTGATGTTGATCCTGGACCATCTAGACTCAAATTCAGTGATGTTGATCCTGGATCATGAAGAGTAAAATTCACTGATGTTGATCCTGGACCATCAAGATTCAAATTCACTGATGTTGATCCTGGACCATCAAGATTTAAATTCACTGATGTTGATCCTGGACCATCAAGATTCAAATTCACTGATGTTGATCCTGGACCATCAAGTTTCAAATTCAGTGATGTTGATCCAGGACCATCAACATAAAAATTTAGTTATGTTGATCCTGGACCATCAAGACTCAAATTCAGTTATGTTGCTCTTGGACCGTCAACAGAAAAATTTAGTTATGTTGATCCTGGACCATCAAGACTCAAATTCAGTTATGTTGATCCTGGACCATCAAGAGAAAAATTTAGTTATGTTGATCCTGGACCATCATGATTCGACTTCAGTGATGTTCATCCTGGACCATCAAGATTCAAATTCACTGATGTTGATCCTGGACCATCAAGATTCAAATTCAGTGATGTTGATCCAGGACCATCAACATAAAAATTTGGTGAAGTTGATCCTGGACCATCAAGACTGAAATTCAATGTTGTTGATCCTGGACCATCAAGATTCAAATTCACTGATGTTGATCCTGGACCATCAAGATTCAAATTCAGTGATGTTGATCCTGGACTATCTAGACTCAAATTCAGTGATGTTGATCCTGGATCATGAAGAGTAAAATTCACTGATGTTGATCCTGGACCATCAAGATTCAAATTCAGTGATGTTGATCCTGGACCATCAAGTTTCAAATTCAGTGATGTTGATCCAGGACCATCAACATAAAAATTCACTGATGTTGATCCTGGACCATCAAGAGAAAAATTTTGTTATGTTGATCCTGGACCATCATGATTCGACTTCAGTGATGTTGATCCTGGACCATCAAGATTCAAATTCACTGATGTTGATCCTGAACCATCAAGATTCAAATTCAGTGATGTTGATCCAGGACCATCAACATAAAAATTTGGTGAAGTTGATCCTGGACCATCAAGACTCAAATTCAGTGATGTTGATCCTGGACCATCAAGACTAAAATTCAGGGATGTTGATCCTGGACCATCAAGATTCAAATTCACTGATGTTGATCCTGGACCATCAAGACTCAAATTCAGTGATGTTGATCCTGGACCATCAAGACTCAAATTCAGTTATGTTGATCCTGGACCATCAAGATTCAAATTCACTGATGTTGATCCTGGACCATCAAGACTCAAATTCAGTGATGTTGATCCTGGACCATCAAGACTTAAATTCAGTGATGTTGATCCTGGACCATCAAGACTCAAATTCAGTAATGTTGATCCTGGATCATGAAGAGTATAATTCAGTGATGTTGATCCTGGACCATCAAGATTCAAATTCACTGATGTTGATCCTGGACCATCAAGATTCAAATTCACTGATGTCGATCCTGGACCATCAAGATTCAAATTCTGTGATGTTGATCCTGGACCATCAAGATTCAAATTCACTGATGTTGATCCTGGACCATCAAGACTCAAATTCTGTGATGTTGATCCTGGACCATCAAGATACAAATTCACTGATGTTGATCCTGGACCATCAAGACTCAAATTCATTGATGTTGATCCTGGACCATCAAGACTTAAATTCAGTAATGTTGATCCTAGACCATCAAGACTCAAATTTAGTGATGTTGATCCTGGACCATCTAGACTCAAATTCAGTGATGTTGATCCTGGACCATCAAGATTAAAATTCACTGATGTTGATCCTGGACCATCAAGATTCAAATTCACTGATGTTGATCCTGGACCATCAAGATTAAAATTCAGTGATGTTGATCCTGGACCATCAAGATTCAAATTCACTGATGTTGATCCTGGACCATCAAGATTCAAATTCACTGATGTTGATCCAGGACCATCAAGATTCAAATTCACTGATGTTGATCCAGGACCATCAAGAATCAAATTCACTGATGTTGATCCTGGACCATCAAGATTCAAATTCAGTGATGTTGATCCTGGACCATCTAGACTCAAATTCAGTGATGTTGATCCAGGATCATGAAGAGTAAAATTCATTGATGTTGATCCTGGACCATCAAGATTCAAATTCACTGATGTTGATCCTGGACCATCAAGTTTCAAATTCAGTGATGTTGATCCAGGACCATCAAGACTCAAATTCAGTGATGTTCATCCTGGACCATCAAGACTCAAATTCTGTGATGTTGATCCTGGACCATCAAGATTCAAATTCACTGATGTTGATCCTGGACCATCAAGATTAAAATTCACTGATGTTCATCCTGGACCATCAAGATTTAAATTCACTGATGTTGAAATTTACTTATGTTGATCCTGGACCATCATGATTCGACTTCAGTGATGTTCATCCGGGACCATCAAGATTCAAATTCACTGATGTTGATCCTGGACCATCAAGACTCAAATTCAGTGATGTTGATCCTGGACCATCAAGATTCAAATTCACTGATGTTGATCCTGGACCATCAAGATTCAAATTCACTGATGTCGATCCTGGACCATCAAGATTCAAATTCAGTGATGTTGATCCTGGACCATCAAGATTCAAATTCACTGATGTTGATCCTGGACCATCAAGATTCAAATTCACTGATGTCGATCCTGGACCATCAAGATTCAAATTCAGTGATGTTGATCCTGGACCATCAAGTTTCAAATTCAGTGATGTTGATCCAGGACCATCAACATAAAAATTCACTGATGTTGATCCTGGACCATCAAGAGAAAAATTTTGTTATGTTGATCCTGGACCATCATGATTCGACTTCAGTGATGTTGATCCTGGACCATCAAGATTCAAATTCACTGATGTTGATCCTGAACCATCAAGATTCAAATTCAGTGATGTTGATCCAGGACCATCAAGACTAAAATTCACTGATGTTGATCCTGGACCATCAAGACTCAAATTCAGTGATGTTGATCCTGGACCATCTAGACTCAAATTCAGTGATGTTGATCCTGGATCATGAAGAGTAAAATTCACTGATGTTGATCCTGGACCATCAAGATTCAAATTCACTGATGTTGATCCTGGACCATCAAGATTTAAATTCACTGATGTTCATCCTGGACCATCAAGACTCAAATTCAGTGATGTTGATCCTGGACCATCAAGACTCAAATTCTGTGATGTTGATCCTGGACCATCAAGATTCAAATTCACTGATGTTGATCCTGGACCATCAAGATTAAAATTCACTGATGTTCATCCTGGACCATCAAGATTTAAATTCACTGATGTTGAAATTTACTTATGTTGATCCTGGACCATCATGATTCGACTTCAGTGATGTTCATCCTGGACCATCAAGATTCAAATTCACTGATGTTGATCCTGGACCATCAAGACTCAAATTCAGTGATGTTGATCCTGGACCATCAAGATTCAAATTCACTGATGTTGATCCTGGACCATCAAGATTCAAATTCACTGATGTCGATCCTGGACCATCAAGATTCAAATTCAGTGATGTTGATCCTGGACCATCAAGATTCAAATTCACTGATGTTGATCCTGGACCATCAAGATTCAAATTCACTGATGTCGATCCTGGACCATCAAGATTCAAATTCAGTGATGTTGATCCTGGACCATCAAGTTTCAAATTCAGTGATGTTGATCCAGGACCATCAACATAAAAATTCACTGATGTTGATCCTGGACCATCAAGAGAAAAATTTTGTTATGTTGATCCTGGACCATCATGATTCGACTTCAGTGATGTTGATCCTGGACCATCAAGATTCAAATTCACTGATGTTGATCCTGAACCATCAAGATTCAAATTCAGTGATGTTGATCCAGGACCATCAACATAAAAATTTGGTGAAGTTGATCCTGGACCATCAAGACTCAAATTCAGTGATGTTGATCCTGGACCATCAAGACTAAAATTCAGGGATGTTGATCCTGGACCATCAAGATTCAAATTCACTGATGTTGATCCTGGACCATCAAGACTCAAATTCAGTGATGTTGATCCTGGACCATCAAGACTCAAATTCAGTTATGTTGATCCTGGACCATCAAGATTCAAATTCACTGATGTTGATCCTGAACCATCAAGACTCAAATTCAGTGATGTTGATCCTGGACCATCAAGACTTAAATTCAGTGATGTTGATCCTGGACCATCAAGACTCAAATTCAGTAATGTTGATCCTGGATCATCAAGATTCAAATTCACTAATGTTGATCCTGGACCATCAAGATTCAAATTCACTGATGTCGATCCTGGACCATCAAGATTCAATTTCAGTGATGTTGATCCTGGACCATCAAGATTCAAATTCACTGATGTTGATCCTGGACCATCAAGATTCAAATTCACTGATGTCGATCCTGGACCATCAAGATTCAAATTCAGTGATGTTGATCCTGGACCATCAAGATTCAAATTCACTGATGTTGATCCTGGACCATCAAGACTCAAATTCTGTGATGTTGATCCTGGACCATCAAGATTCAAATTCACTGATGTTGATCCTGGACCATCAAGACTCAAATTCATTGATGTTGATCCTGGACCATCAAGACTTAAATTCAGTAATGTTGATCCTAGACCATCAAGACTCAAATTTAGTGATGTTGATCCTGGACCATCTAGACTCAAATTCAGTGATGTTGATCCTGGACCATCAAGATTAAAATTCACTGATGTTGATCCTGGACCATCAAGATTCAAATTCACTGATGTTGATCCTGGACCATCAAGATTAAAATTCAGTGATGTTGATCCTGGACCATCAAGATTCAAATTCACTGATGTTGATCCTGGACCATCAAGATTCAAATTCACTGATGTTGATCCAGGACCATCAAGATTCAAATTCACTGATGTTGATCCAGGACCATCAAGATTCAAATTCACTGATGTTGATCCTGGACCATCAAGATTCAAATTCACTGATGTTGATCCTGGACCAACAAGACTCAAATTCTGTGATGTTGATCCTGGACCATCAAGATTAAAATTCACTGATGTTGATCCTGGACCATCAAGACTCAAATTCAATGATGTTGATCCTGGACCATCAAGACTCAAATTCAGTGATGTTGATCCTGGACCATCAAGACTCAAATTCAGTGATGTTGATCCTGGACCATCAAGACTCAAATTCAGTGATGTTGATCCTGGACCATCAAGACTTAAATTCAGTGATGTTGATCCTGGACCATCAAGACTCAAATTCAGTGATGTTGATCCTGGACCATCTAGACTCAAATTCAGTGATGTTGATCCTGGATCATGAAGAGTAAAATTCACTGATGTTGATCCTGGACCATCAACATTAAAATTCACTGATGTTGATCCTGGACCATCAAGATTCAAATTCACTGATGTTGATCCTGGACCATCAAGATTAAAATTCACTGATGTTGATCCTGGACCATCAAGATTTAAATTCACTGATGTTGATCCTGGACCATCAAGATTCAAATTCAGTGATGTTGATCCTGGACCATCAAGATTCAAATTCAGTGATGTTGATCCTGGACCATCTAGACTCAAATTCAGTGATGTTGATCCTGGATCATGAAGAGTAAAATTCACTGATGTTGATCCTGGACCATCAAGATTCAAATTCACTGATGTTGATCCTGGACCATCAAGATTTAAATTCACTGATGTTGATCCTGGACCATCAAGATTCAAATTCACTGATGTTGATCCTGGACCATCAAGTTTCAAATTCAGTGATGTTGATCCAGGACCATCAACATAAAAATTTAGTTATGTTGATCCTGGACCATCAAGACTCAAATTCAGTTATGTTGCTCTTGGACCGTCAACAGAAAAATTTAGTTATGTTGATCCTGGACCATCAAGACTCAAATTCAGTTATGTTGATCCTGGACCATCAAGAGAAAAATTTAGTTATGTTGATCCTGGACCATCATGATTCGACTTCAGTGATGTTCATCCTGGACCATCAAGATTCAAATTCACTGATGTTGATCCTGGACCATCAAGATTCAAATTCAGTGATGTTGATCCAGGACCATCAACATAAAAATTTGGTGAAGTTGATCCTGGACCATCAAGACTGAAATTCAATGTTGTTGATCCTGGACCATCAAGATTCAAATTCACTGATGTTGATCCTGGACCATCAAGATTCAAATTCAGTGATGTTGATCCTGGACTATCTAGACTCAAATTCAGTGATGTTGATCCTGGATCATGAAGAGTAAAATTCACTGATGTTGATCCTGGACCATCAAGATTCAAATTCAGTGATGTTGATCCTGGACCATCAAGTTTCAAATTCAGTGATGTTGATCCAGGACCATCAACATAAAAATTCACTGATGTTGATCCTGGACCATCAAGAGAAAAATTTTGTTATGTTGATCCTGGACCATCATGATTCGACTTCAGTGATGTTGATCCTGGACCATCAAGATTCAAATTCACTGATGTTGATCCTGAACCATCAAGATTCAAATTCAGTGATGTTGATCCAGGACCATCAACATAAAAATTTGGTGAAGTTGATCCTGGACCATCAAGACTCAAATTCAGTGATGTTGATCCTGGACCATCAAGACTAAAATTCAGGGATGTTGATCCTGGACCATCAAGATTCAAATTCACTGATGTTGATCCTGGACCATCAAGACTCAAATTCAGTGATGTTGATCCTGGACCATCAAGACTCAAATTCAGTTATGTTGATCCTGGACCATCAAGATTCAAATTCACTGATGTTGATCCTGGACCATCAAGACTCAAATTCAGTGATGTTGATCCTGGACCATCAAGACTTAAATTCAGTGATGTTGATCCTGGACCATCAAGACTCAAATTCAGTAATGTTGATCCTGGATCATGAAGAGTATAATTCAGTGATGTTGATCCTGGACCATCAAGATTCAAATTCACTGATGTTGATCCTGGACCATCAAGATTCAAATTCACTGATGTCGATCCTGGACCATCAAGATTCAAATTCTGTGATGTTGATCCTGGACCATCAAGATTCAAATTCACTGATGTTGATCCTGGACCATCAAGACTCAAATTCTGTGATGTTGATCCTGGACCATCAAGATACAAATTCACTGATGTTGATCCTGGACCATCAAGACTCAAATTCATTGATGTTGATCCTGGACCATCAAGACTTAAATTCAGTAATGTTGATCCTAGACCATCAAGACTCAAATTTAGTGATGTTGATCCTGGACCATCTAGACTCAAATTCAGTGATGTTGATCCTGGACCATCAAGATTAAAATTCACTGATGTTGATCCTGGACCATCAAGATTCAAATTCACTGATGTTGATCCTGGACCATCAAGATTAAAATTCAGTGATGTTGATCCTGGACCATCAAGATTCAAATTCACTGATGTTGATCCTGGACCATCAAGATTCAAATTCACTGATGTTGATCCAGGACCATCAAGATTCAAATTCACTGATGTTGATCCAGGACCATCAAGATTCAAATTCACTGATGTTGATCCTGGACCATCAAGATTCAAATTCAGTGATGTTGATCCTGGACCATCTAGACTCAAATTCAGTGATGTTGATCCAGGATCATGAAGAGTAAAATTCATTGATGTTGATCCTGGACCATCAAGATTCAAATTCACTGATGTTGATCCTGGACCATCAAGTTTCAAATTCAGTGATGTTGATCCAGGACCATCAAGACTCAAATTCAGTGATGTTGATCCTGGACCATCAAGACTCAAATTCTGTGATGTTGATCCTGGACCATCAAGATTCAAATTCACTGATGTTGATCCTGGACCATCAAGATTAAAATTCACTGATGTTCATCCTGGACCATCAAGATTTAAATTCACTGATGTTGAAATTTACTTATGTTGATCCTGGACCATCATGATTCGACTTCAGTGATGTTCATCCTGGACCATCAAGATTCAAATTCACTGATGTTGATCCTGGACCATCAAGACTCAAATTCAGTGATGTTGATCCTGGACCATCAAGATTCAAATTCACTGATGTTGATCCTGGACCATCAAGATTCAAATTCACTGATGTCGATCCTGGACCATCAAGATTCAAATTCAGTGATGTTGATCCTGGACCATCAAGATTCAAATTCACTGATGTTGATCCTGGACCATCAAGATTCAAATTCACTGATGTCGATCCTGGACCATCAAGATTCAAATTCAGTGATGTTGATCCTGGACCATCAAGATTCAAATTCACTGATGTTGATCCTGGACCATCAAGACTCAAATTCTGTGATGTTGATCCTGGACCATCAAGATTCAAATTCACTGATGTTGATCCTGGACCATCAAGACTCAAATTCATTGATGTTGATCCTGGACCATCAAGACTTAAATTCAGTAATGTTGATCCTAGACCATCAAGACTCAAATTTAGTGATGTTGATCCTGGACCATCTAGACTCAAATTCAGTGATGTTGATCCTGGACCATCAAGATTAAAATTCACTGATGTTGATCCTGGACCATCAAGATTCAAATTCACTGATGTTGATCCTGGACCATCAAGATTAAAATTCAGTGATGTTGATCCTGGACCATCAAGATTCAAATTCACTGATGTTGATCCTGGACCATCAAGATTCAAATTCACTGATGTTGATCCAGGACCATCAAGATTCAAATTCACTGATGTTGATCCAGGACCATCAAGATTCAAATTCACTGATGTTGATCCTGGACCATCAAGATTCAAATTCACTGATGTTGATCCTGGACCAACAAGACTCAAATTCTGTGATGTTGATCCTGGACCATCAAGATTAAAATTCACTGATGTTGATCCTGGACCATCAAGACTCAAATTCAATGATGTTGATCCTGGACCATCAAGACTCAAATTCAGTGATGTTGATCCTGGACCATCAAGACTCAAATTCAGTGATGTTGATCCTGGACCATCAAGACTCAAATTCAGTGATGTTGATCCTGGACCATCAAGACTTAAATTCAGTGATGTTGATCCTGGACCATCAAGACTCAAATTCAGTGATGTTGATCCTGGACCATCTAGACTCAAATTCAGTGATGTTGATCCTGGATCATGAAGAGTAAAATTCACTGATGTTGATCCTGGACCATCAACATTAAAATTCACTGATGTTGATCCTGGACCATCAAGATTCAAATTCACTGATGTTGATCCTGGACCATCAAGATTAAAATTCACTGATGTTGATCCTGGACCATCAAGATTTAAATTCACTGATGTTGATCCTGGACCATCAAGATTCAAATTCAGTGATGTTGATCCTGGACCATCAAGATTCAAATTCAGTGATGTTGATCCTGGACCATCTAGACTCAAATTCAGTGATGTTGATCCTGGATCATGAAGAGTAAAATTCACTGATGTTGATCCTGGACCATCAAGATTCAAATTCACTGATGTTGATCCTGGACCATCAAGATTTAAATTCACTGATGTTGATCCTGGACCATCAAGATTCAAATTCACTGATGTTGATCCTGGACCATCAAGTTTCAAATTCAGTGATGTTGATCCAGGACCATCAACATAAAAATTTAGTTATGTTGATCCTGGACCATCAAGACTCAAATTCAGTTATGTTGCTCTTGGACCGTCAACAGAAAAATTTAGTTATGTTGATCCTGGACCATCAAGACTCAAATTCAGTTATGTTGATCCTGGACCATCAAGAGAAAAATTTAGTTATGTTGATCCTGGACCATCATGATTCGACTTCAGTGATGTTCATCCTGGACCATCAAGATTCAAATTCACTGATGTTGATCCTGGACCATCAAGATTCAAATTCAGTGATGTTGATCCAGGACCATCAACATAAAAATTTGGTGAAGTTGATCCTGGACCATCAAGACTGAAATTCAATGTTGTTGATCCTGGACCATCAAGATTCAAATTCACTGATGTTGATCCTGGACCATCAAGATTCAAATTCAGTGATGTTGATCCTGGACTATCTAGACTCAAATTCAGTGATGTTGATCCTGGATCATGAAGAGTAAAATTCACTGATGTTGATCCTGGACCATCAAGATTCAAATTCAGTGATGTTGATCCTGGACCATCAAGTTTCAAATTCAGTGATGTTGATCCAGGACCATCAACATAAAAATTCACTGATGTTGATCCTGGACCATCAAGAGAAAAATTTTGTTATGTTGATCCTGGACCATCATGATTCGACTTCAGTGATGTTGATCCTGGACCATCAAGATTCAAATTCACTGATGTTGATCCTGAACCATCAAGATTCAAATTCAGTGATGTTGATCCAGGACCATCAACATAAAAATTTGGTGAAGTTGATCCTGGACCATCAAGACTCAAATTCAGTGATGTTGATCCTGGACCATCAAGACTAAAATTCAGGGATGTTGATCCTGGACCATCAAGATTCAAATTCACTGATGTTGATCCTGGACCATCAAGACTCAAATTCAGTGATGTTGATCCTGGACCATCAAGACTCAAATTCAGTTATGTTGATCCTGGACCATCAAGATTCAAATTCACTGATGTTGATCCTGGACCATCAAGACTCAAATTCAGTGATGTTGATCCTGGACCATCAAGACTTAAATTCAGTGATGTTGATCCTGGACCATCAAGACTCAAATTCAGTAATGTTGATCCTGGATCATGAAGAGTATAATTCAGTGATGTTGATCCTGGACCATCAAGATTCAAATTCACTGATGTTGATCCTGGACCATCAAGATTCAAATTCACTGATGTCGATCCTGGACCATCAAGATTCAAATTCTGTGATGTTGATCCTGGACCATCAAGATTCAAATTCACTGATGTTGATCCTGGACCATCAAGACTCAAATTCTGTGATGTTGATCCTGGACCATCAAGATACAAATTCACTGATGTTGATCCTGGACCATCAAGACTCAAATTCATTGATGTTGATCCTGGACCATCAAGACTTAAATTCAGTAATGTTGATCCTAGACCATCAAGACTCAAATTTAGTGATGTTGATCCTGGACCATCTAGACTCAAATTCAGTGATGTTGATCCTGGACCATCAAGATTAAAATTCACTGATGTTGATCCTGGACCATCAAGATTCAAATTCACTGATGTTGATCCTGGACCATCAAGATTAAAATTCAGTGATGTTGATCCTGGACCATCAAGATTCAAATTCACTGATGTTGATCCTGGACCATCAAGATTCAAATTCACTGATGTTGATCCAGGACCATCAAGATTCAAATTCACTGATGTTGATCCAGGACCATCAAGATTCAAATTCACTGATGTTGATCCTGGACCATCAAGATTCAAATTCAGTGATGTTGATCCTGGACCATCTAGACTCAAATTCAGTGATGTTGATCCAGGATCATGAAGAGTAAAATTCATTGATGTTGATCCTGGACCATCAAGATTCAAATTCACTGATGTTGATCCTGGACCATCAAGTTTCAAATTCAGTGATGTTGATCCAGGACCATCAAGACTCAAATTCAGTGATGTTGATCCTGGACCATCAAGACTCAAATTCTGTGATGTTGATCCTGGACCATCAAGATTCAAATTCACTGATGTTGATCCTGGACCATCAAGATTAAAATTCACTGATGTTCATCCTGGACCATCAAGATTTAAATTCACTGATGTTGAAATTTACTTATGTTGATCCTGGACCATCATGATTCGACTTCAGTGATGTTCATCCTGGACCATCAAGATTCAAATTCACTGATGTTGATCCTGGACCATCAAGACTCAAATTCAGTGATGTTGATCCTGGACCATCAAGATTCAAATTCACTGATGTTGATCCTGGACCATCAAGACTTAAATTCAGTGATGTTGATCCTGGACCATCAAGACTCAAATTCAGTAATGTTGATCCTGGATCATGAAGAGTATAATTCAGTGATGTTGATCCTGGACCATCAAGATTCAAATTCACTGATGTTGATCCTGGACCATCAAGATTCAAATTCACTGATGTCGATCCTGGACCATCAAGATTCAAATTCTGTGATGTTGATCCTGGACCATCAAGATTCAAATTCACTGATGTTGATCCTGGACCATCAAGACTCAAATTCTGTGATGTTGATCCTGGACCATCAAGATTCAAATTCACTGATGTTGATCCTGGACCATCAAGACTCAAATTCATTGATGTTGATCCTGGACCATCAAGACTTAAATTCAGTAATGTTGATCCTAGACCATCAAGACTCAAATTTAGTGATGTTGATCCTGGACCATCTAGACTCAAATTCAGTGATGTTGATCCTGGACCATCAAGATTAAAATTCACTGATGTTGATCCTGGACCATCAAGATTCAAATTCACTGATGTTGATCCTGGACCATCAAGATTAAAATTCAGTGATGTTGATCCTGGACCATCAAGATTCAAATTCACTGATGTTGATCCTGGACCATCAAGATTCAAATTCACTGATGTTGATCCAGGACCATCAAGATTCAAATTCACTGATGTTGATCCAGGACCATCAAGATTCAAATTCACTGATGTTGATCCTGGACCATCAAGATTCAAATTCAGTGATGTTGATCCTGGACCATCTAGACTCAAATTCAGTGATGTTGATCCAGGATCATGAAGAGTAAAATTCATTGATGTTGATCCTGGACCATCAAGATTCAAATTCACTGATGTTGATCCTGGACCATCAAGTTTCAAATTCAGTGATGTTGATCCAGGACCATCAAGACTCAAATTCAGTGATGTTGATCCTGGACCATCAAGACTCAAATTCTGTGATGTTGATCCTGGACCATCAAGATTCAAATTCACTGATGTTGATCCTGGACCATCAAGATTAAAATTCACTGATGTTCATCCTGGACCATCAAGATTTAAATTCACTGATGTTGAAATTTACTTATGTTGATCCTGGACCATCATGATTCGACTTCAGTGATGTTCATCCTGGACCATCAAGATTCAAATTCACTGATGTTGATCCTGGACCATCAAGACTCAAATTCAGTGATGTTGATCCTGGACCATCAAGATTCAAATTCACTGATGTTGATCCTGGACCATCAAGACTTAAATTCAGTGATGTTGATCCTGGACCATCAAGACTCAAATTCAGTAATGTTGATCCTGGATCATGAAGAGTATAATTCAGTGATGTTGATCCTGGACCATCAAGATTCAAATTCACTGATGTTGATCCTGGACCATCAAGATTCAAATTCACTGATGTCGATCCTGGACCATCAAGATTCAAATTCTGTGATGTTGATCCTGGACCATCAAGATTCAAATTCACTGATGTTGATCCTGGACCATCAAGACTCAAATTCTGTGATGTTGATCCTGGACCATCAAGATTCAAATTCACTGATGTTGATCCTGGACCATCAAGACTCAAATTCATTGATGTTGATCCTGGACCATCAAGACTTAAATTCAGTAATGTTGATCCTAGACCATCAAGACTCAAATTTAGTGATGTTGATCCTGGACCATCTAGACTCAAATTCAGTGATGTTGATCCTGGACCATCAAGATTAAAATTCACTGATGTTGATCCTGGACCATCAAGATTCAAATTCACTGATGTTGATCCTGGACCATCAAGATTAAAATTCAGTGATGTTGATCCTGGACCATCAAGATTCAAATTCACTGATGTTGATCCTGGACCATCAAGATTCAAATTCACTGATGTTGATCCAGGACCATCAAGATTCAAATTCACTGATGTTGATCCAGGACCATCAAGATTCAAATTCACTGATGTTGATCCTGGACCATCAAGATTCAAATTCAGTGATGTTGATCCAGGACCATCTAGACTCAAATTCAGTGATGTTGATCCAGGATCATGAAGAGTAAAATTCATTGATGTTGATCCTGGACCATCAAGATTCAAATTCACTGATGTTGATCCTGGACCATCAAGTTTCAAATTCAGTGATGTTGATCCAGGACCATCAAGACTCAAATTCAGTGATGTTGATCCTGGACCATCAAGACTCAAATTCTGTGATGTTGATCCTGGACCATCAAGATTCAAATTCACTGATGTTGATCCTGGACCATCAAGATTAAAATTCACTGATGTTCATCCTGGACCATCAAGATTTAAATTCACTGATGTTGAAATTTACTTATGTTGATCCTGGACCATCATGATTCGACTTCAGTGATGTTCATCCTGGACCATCAAGATTCAAATTCACTGATGTTGATCCTGGACCATCAAGATTCAAATTCAGTGATGTTGATCCTCGACCATCAAGACTAAAATTCAGTGATGTTGATCCTGGACCATCAAGATTCAAATTCACTGATGTTGATCCTGGACCATCTAGACTCAAATTCAGCGATGTTGATCCTGGACCATCAAGACTCAAATTCAGTTATGTTAATCCTGGACCATCAAGATTCTTATTCAGTGATGTTGATCCTGGACCATCAAGACTTAAATTCAGTGATGTTGATCCTGGACCATCAAGACTCAAATTCAGTGATGTTGATCCTGGACCATCTAGACTCAAATTCAGTGATGTTGATCCTGGATCATGAAGAGTATGATTCAGTGATGTTGATCCTGGACCATCAAGATTCAAATTCACTGATGTTGATCCTGGACCATCAAGATTCAAATTCACTGATGTCGATCCTGGACCATCAAGATTCAAATTCACTGATGTCGATCCTGGACCATCAAGATTCAAATTCTGTGATGTTGATCCTGGACCATCAAGATTCAAATTCACTGATGTTGATCCTGGACCATCAAGACTCAAATTCTGTGATGTTGATCCTGGACCATCAAGATTCAAATTCACTGATGTTGATCCTGGACCATCAAGACTCAAATTCATTGATGTTGATCCTGGACCATCAAGACTCAAATTTAGTGATGTTGATCCTGGACCATCTAGACTCAAATTCAGTGATGTTGATCCTGGACCATCAAGATTAAAATTCACTGATGTTGATCCTGGACCATCAAGATTCAAATTCACTGATGTTGATCCTGGACCATCAAGACTCAAATTCAGTGATGTTGATCCTGGACCATCAAGATTCAAATTCACTGATGTTGATCCTGGACCATCAAGACTCAAATTCAGTGATGTTGATCCTGGACCATCAAGATTCAAATTCACTGATGTTGATCCTGGACCATCAAGATTCAAATTCACTGATGTTGATCCTGGACCATCAAGACTCAAATTCAGTGATGTTGATCCTGGACCATCAAGATTCAAATTCACTGATGTTGATCCTGGACCATCAAGACTCAAATTCTGTGATGTTGATCCTGGACCATCAAGATTCAAATTCACTGATGTTGATCCTGGACCATCAAGACTCAAATTCATTGATGTTGATCCTGGACCATCAAGACTCAAATTTAGTGATGTTGATCCTGGACCATCTAGACTCAAATTCAGTGATGTTGATCCTGGACCATCAAGATTAAAATTCACTGATGTTGATCCTGGACCATCAAGATTCAAATTCACTGATGTTGATCCTGGACCATCAAGATTAAAATTCACTGATGTTGATCCTGGACCATCAAGATTCAAATTCACTGATGTTGATCCTGGACCATCAAGATTCAAATTCACTGATGTTGATCCTGGACCATCAAGACTCAAATTCAGTGATGTTGATCCTGGACCATCAAGATTCAAATTCACTGATGTTGATCCTGGACCATCAAGACTCAAATTCAGTGATGTTGATCCTGGACCATCAAGATTCAAATTCACTGATGTTGATCCTGGATCATCAAGATTCAAATTCACTGATGTTGATCCTGGACCATCAAGACTCAAATTCAGTGATGTTGATCCTGGACCATCAAGATTCAAATTCACTGATGTTGATCCTGGACCATCAAGACTCAAATTCTGTGATGTTGATCCTGGACCATCAAGATTCAAATTCACTGATGTTGATCCTGGACCATCAAGACTCAAATTCAGTGATGTTGATCCTGGACCATCAAGACTTAAATTCAGTGATGTTGATCCTGGACCATCAAGACTCAAATTCAGTGAAGTTGATCCTGGACCATCAAGATTCAAATTCACTGATGTTGATCCTGGACCATCAAGACTCAAATTCTGTGATGTTGATCCTGGACCATCAAGATTAAAATTCACTGATGTTGATCCTGGACCATCAAGACTCAAATTCTGTGATGTTGATCCTGGACCATCAATATTAAAATTCACTGATGTTGATCCTGGACCATCAAGACTCAAATTCAGTGATGTTGATCCTGGACCATCAAGACTCAAATTCAGTGATGTTGATCCTGGACCATCAAGACTTAAATTCAGTGATGTTGATCCTGGACCATCAAGACTCAAATTCAGTGATGTTGATCCTGGACCATCTAGACTCAAATTCAGTGATGTTGATCCTGGATCATGAAGAGTAAAATTCACTGATGTTGATCCTGGACCATCAACATTAAAATTCACTGATGTTGATCCTGGACCATCAAGATTCAAATTCACTGATGTTGATCCTGGACCATCAAGATTAAAATTCACTGATGTTGATCCTGGACCATCAAGATTCAAATTCACTTATGTTGATCCTGGACCATCAAGATTCAAATTCAGTGATGTTGATCCTGGACCATCAAGATTCAAACTCAGTGATGTTGATCCAGGACCATCAACATAAAAATTTGGTGAAGTTGATCCTGGACCATCAAGACTCAAATTCAGTGATGTTGATCCTGGACCATCAAGACTAAAATTCAGGGATGTTGATCCTGGACCATCAAGATTCAAATTCACTGATGTTGATCCTGGACCATCAAGACTCAAATTCAGCGATGTTGATCCTGGACCATCAAGACTGAAATTCAATGTTGTTGATCCTGGACCATCAAGATTCAAATTCACTGATGTTGATCCTGGACCATCAAGATTCAAATTCAGTGATGTTGATCCTGGACCATCAAGTTTCAAATTCAGTGATGTTGATCCAGGACCATCAACATAAACATTTAGTTATGTTGATCCTGGACCATCAAGACTCAAATTCAGTTATGTTGCTCTTGGACCGTCAACTGAAAAATTTAGTTATGTTGATCCTGGACCATCAAGACTCAAATTCAGTTATGTTGATCCTGGACCATCAAGAGAAAAATTTAGTTATGTTGATCCTGGACCATCATGATTCGACTTCAGTGATGTTCATCCTGGACCATCAAGATTCAAATTCACTGATGTTGATCCTGGACCATCAAGATTCAAATTCAGTGATGTTGATCCAGGACCATCAACATAAAAATTTGGTGAAGTTGATCCTGGACCATCAAGACTCAAATTCAGTGATGTTGATCCTGGACCATCAAGACTAAAATTCAGGGATGTTGATCCTGGACCATCAAGATTCAAATTCACTGATGTTGATCCTGGACCATCAAGACTCAAATTCAGTGATGTTGATCCTGGACCATCAAGACTCAAATTCAGTTATGTTGATCCTGGACCATCAAGATTCAAATTCACTGATGTTGATCCTGGACCATCAAGATTAAAATTCACTGATGTTGATCCTGGACCATCAAGATTCAAATTCACTGATGTTGATCCTGGACCATCAAGATTAAAATTCACTGATGTTGATCCTGGACCATCAAGATTCAAATTCACTGATGTTGATCCTGGACCATCAAGATTAAAATTCACTGATGTTGATCCTGGACCATCAAGATTCAAATTCACTGATGTTGATCCTGGACCATCAAGATTAAAATTCACTGATGTTGATCCTGGACCATCAAGATTCAAATTCACTGATGTTGATCCTGGACCATCAAGACTCAAATTCTGTGATGTTGATTCTGGACCATCAAGATTCAAATTCACTGATGTTAATCCTGGACCATCAAGACTTAAATTCAGTGATGTTGATCCTGGACCATCAAGACTCAAATTCAGTGATGTTGATCCTGGACCATCTAGACTCAAATTCAGTGATGTTGATCCTGGATCATGAAGAGTAAAATTCAGTGATGTTGATCCTGGACCATCAAGATTCAAATTCACTGATGTTGATCCTGGACCATCAAGATTAAAATTCACTGATGTTGATCCTGGACCATCAAGATTAAAATTCACTGATGTTGATCCTGGACCATCAAGATTCAAATTCACTGATGTTGATCCTGGACCATCAAGACTCAAATTCTGTGATGTTGATCCTGGACCATCAAGATTCAAATTCACTGATGTTAATCCTGGACCATCAAGACTCAAATTCAGTGATGTTGATCCTGGACCATCAAGACTTAAATTCAGTGATGTTGATCCTGGACCATCAAGACTCAAATTCAGTGATGTTGATCCTGGACCATCTAGACTCAAATTCAGTGATGTTGATCCTGGATCATGAAGAGTAAAATTCAGTGATGTTGATCCTGGACCATCAAGATTCAAATTCACTGATGTTGATCCTGGACCATCAAGATTAAAATTCACTGATGTTGATCCTGGACCATCAAGATTTAAATTCAGTGATGTTGATCCTGGACCATCAAGATTCAAATTCACTGATGTTGATCCTGGACCATCAAGATTCAAATTCAGTGATGTTGATCCAGGACCATCAAGATTAAAATTTATAGATGTTGATCCTGGACCATCAAGATTCAAATTCACTGATGTTGATCCTGGACCATCAAGATTAAAATTCACTGATGTTGATCCTGGACCATCAAGATTCAAATTCACTGATGTTGATCCTGGACCATCAAGTTTTAAATTCAGTGATGTTGATCCTGGACCATCTAGACTCAAATACAGTGATGTTGATCCTGGATCATGAAGAGTAAAATTCATTGATGTTGATCCTGGACTATCAAGATTCAAATTCACTGATGTTGATCCTGGACCATCAAGATTCAAATTCAGTGATTTTGATCCAGGACCATCAACATAAAAATTTAGTTATGTTGATTCTAGACCATCAAGACTCAAATTCAGTTATGTTGATCCTGGACCATCAAGAGAAAAATTTAGTTATGTTGATCCTGGACCATCAAGACTCAATATCAGTTATGTTGATCCTGGATCATCAAGATTCAAATTCACTGATGTTGATCCTGGACCATCAAGACTTAAATTCAGTGATGTTGATCCTGGACCATCTAGACTCAAATTCAGTGATGTTGATCCTGGATCATGAAGAGTAAAATTCAGTGATGTTGATCCTGGACCATCAAGATTCAAATTCACTGATGTTGATCCTGGACCATCAAGATTCAAATTCACTGATGTTGATCCTGGACCATCAAGATTCAAATTCACTGATGTTGATCCTGGACCATCAAGACTCAAATTCTGTGATGTTGATCCTGGACCATCAAGATTCAAATTCACTGATGTTAATCCTGGACCATCAAGACTCAAATTCAGTGATGTTGATCCTGGACCATCAAGACTTAAATTCAGTGATGTTGATCCTGGACCATCAAGACTCAAATTCAGTGATGTTGATCCTGGACCATCTAAACTCAAATTCACTGATGTTGATCCTGGATCATGAAGAGTAAAATTCAGTGATGTTGATCCTGGACCATCAAGATTCAAATTCACTGATGTTGATCCTGGACCATCAAGATTAAAATTCACTGATGTTGATCCTGGACCATCAAGATTTAAATTCAGTGATGTTTATCCTGGACCATCAAGATTCAATTTCACTGATGTTGATCCTGGACCATCAAGATTCATATTCAGTGATGTTGATCCAGGACCATCAACATAAAAATTTGGTGAAGTTGATCCTGGACCATCAAGACTCAAATTCAGTGATGTTGATCCCGGACCATCAAGATTAAAATTTACAGATGTTGATCCTGGACCATCAAGAGAAAAATTTAGTTATGTTGATCCTGGACCATCAAGATTCGACTTCAGTGATGTTCATCCTGGACCATCAAGATTCAAATTCACTGATGTTGATCCTGGACCATCAAGATTCAAATTCAGTGATGTTGATCCAGGACCATTAACATAAAAATTTGGTGAAGTTGATCCTGGACCATCAAGACTCAAATTCAGTGATGTTGATCCTGGACCATCAAGACTAAAATTCAGTGATGTTGATCCTGGACCATCAAGATTCAAATTCACTGATGTTGATCCTGGACCATCAAGACTCAAATTCAGCGATGTTGAATCCTGGACCATCAAGACTTAAATTCAGTGATGTTGATCCTGGACCATCAAGACTCAAATTCAGTGATGTTGATCCTGGACCATCAAGATTCAAATTCACTGATGTTGATCCTGGACCATCAAGACTCAAATTCAGTGATGTTGATCCTGGACCATCAAGAATTAAATTCAGTGATGTTGATCCTGGACCATTAAGAGAAAAATTTAGTAATGTATATCCTGGACCATCAAGATTCGACTTCAGTGATGTTGATCCTGGACCATCAAGACTCAAATTCAGTGATGTTGATCCTGGACCATCTAAACTCAAATTCAGTGATGTTGATCCTGGATCATGAAGAGTAAAATTCAGTGATGTTGATCCTGGACCATCAAGATTCAAATTCACTGATGTTGATCCTGGACCATCAAGATTAAAATTCACTGATGTTGATCCTGGACCATCAAGATTTAAATTCAGTGATGTTGATCCTGGACCATCAAGATTCAAATTCACTGATGTTGATCCTGGACCATCAAGATTCAAATTCAGTGATGTTGATCCAGGACCATCAACATAAAAATTTGATGAAGTTGATCCTGGACCATCAAGACTCAAATTCAGTGATGTTGATCCTGGACCATCAAGATTAAAATTTACAGATGTTGATCCTGGACCATCAAGATTCAAATTCACTGATGTTGATCCTGGACCATCAAGATTAAAATTCACTGATGTTGATCCTGGACCATCAAGATTCAAATTCACTGATGTTGATCCTGGACCATCAAGATTCAAATTCAGTGATTTTGATCCTGGACCATCTAGACTCAAATTCAGTGATGTTGATCCAGGACCATCAACATAAAAATTTAGTTATGTTGATCCTAGACCATCAAGACTCAAATTCAGTTATGTTGATCCTGGACCATCAAGAGAAAAATTTAGTTATGTTGATCCTGGACCATCAAGACTCAATATCAGTTATGTTGATCCTGGACCATTAAGAGAAAAATTCATTGATGTTGATCCTGGACTATCAAGATTCAAATTCACTGATGTTGATCCTGGACCATCAAGATTCGACTTCAGTGATGTTCATCCTGGACCATCAAGATTCAAATTCAGTGATGTTGATCCTGGACCATCAAGATTCAAATTCAGTGATTTTGATCCTGGACCATCTAGACTCAAATTCAGTGATGTTGATCCTGGATCATAAAGAGTAAAATTCATTGATGTTGATCCTGGACTATCAAGATTCAAATTCACTGATGTTGATCCTGGACCATCAAGATTCGACTTCAGTGATGTTCATCCTGGACCATCAAGATTCAAATTCAGTGATGTTGATCCTGGACCATCAAGATTCAAATTCAGTGATGTTGATCCATGACCATCAACATAAAAATTTGGTGAAGTTGATCCTGGACCATCAAGACTCAAATTCAGTGATGTTGATCCTGGACCATCAAGACTAAAATTCATTGATGTTGATCCTGGACCATGAAGATTCAAATTCACTGATGTTGATCCTGGACCATCAAGACTCAAATTCAGCGATGTTGAATCCTGGACCATCAAGACTTAAATTCAGTGATGTTGATCCTGGACCATCAAGACTCAAATTCAGTTATGTTGATCCTGGACCATCAAGATTCTAATTCAGTGATGTTGATCCTGGACCATCAAGGCTCAAATTCACTGATGTTGATCCTGGACCATCAAGATTCAAATTCACTGATGTTGATCCTGGACAATCAAGATTCAAATTCACCGATGTTGATCCTGGACCATCAAGACTCAAATTCAGTGATGTTGATCCTGGACCATCAAGACTTAAATTCAGTGATGTTGATCCTGGACCATCAAGATTCAAATTCACTGATGTTGATCCTGGACCATCAAGACTCAAATTCACTGATGTTGATCCTGGACCATCAAGACTCAAATTCACTGATGTTGATCCTGGACCATCAAGATTCAAATTCACTGATGTTGATCCTGGACCATCAAGACTCAAATTCAGTGATGTTGATCCTGGACCATCAAGACTTAAATTCAGTGATGTTGATCCTGGACCATCAAGACTTAAATTCAGTGATGTTGATCCTGGACCATCAAGATTCAAATTCACTGATGTTGATCCTGGACCATCAAGATTCAAATTCACTGATGTTGATCCTGGACCATCAAGATTTAAATTCACTGATGTTGATCCTGGACCATCAAGACTCAAATTCTGTGATGTTGATCCTGGACCATCAAGATTCAAATTCACTGATGTTGATCCTGGACCATCAAGACTCAAATTCAGTGATGTTGATCCTGGACCATCAAGACTTAAATTCAGTGATGTTGATTCTGGACCATCAAGACTCAAATTCAGTGATGTTGATCCTGGACCATCAAGATTCAAATTCAGATATGTTGATCCCGGACCATCAAGATTAAAATTTACAGATGTTGATCCTGGACCATCAAGATTCAAATTCACTGATGTTGATCCTGGACCATCAAGACTCAAATTCACAGATGTTGATCCGGGACCATCAAGATTCAAATTCAGTGATGTTGATCCTGGTCCATCAACATAAAAATTTGGTGAAGTTTATCCTAGACCATCAACACTCAAATTCAGTTATGTTGATCCTGGACCATCAAGAGAAAAATTCAGTGATGTTTATCCTGGACCACCAAGATTCAAAATCACTGATATTGATTCTGGATCATCAAGATTCAAATTCACTGATGTTGATCCTGGACCATCAAGATTCAAATTCAGTGAAGTTTATCCTGGACCATCAAGACTCAAATTCAGTTATGTTGATCCTTGACCATCAAGATTCAAAATCACTGATTATGATTCTGGATCATCAAGATTCAAATTCACTGATGTTGATCCTGGACCATCAAAATTCAAATTCAGTGATGTTGATCCTGGACCATCTAGACTCAAATTCAGTGATGTTGATCCTGGACCATCAAGATTAAAATTCACTGATGTTGATCCTGGACCATCAAGATTCAAATTCACTGATGTTGATCCTGGACCATCAAGATTAAAATTCAGTGATGTTGATCCTGGACCATCAAGATTCAAATTCACTGATGTTGATCCTGGACCATCAAGATTCAAATTCACTGATGTTGATCCTGGACCATCAAGATTCAAATTCACTGATGTTGATCCTGGACCATCAAGATTCGACTTCAGTGATGTTGATCCTGGACCATCAAGACTTAAATTCATTGATGTTGATCCTGGACCATCAAGATTCAAATTCACTGATGTTGATCCTGGACCATCAAGATTTAAATTCAGTGATGTTGATCCTGGACCATCAAGTTTAAAATTTACTGATGTTGATCCTGGACCATCAAGATTCAAATTCACTGATGTTGATCCTGGACCATCAAGATTCAAATTCACTGATGTTGATCCTGGACCATCAAGATTCAAATTCACTGATGTTGATCCTGGACCATCAAGATTTAAATTCAGTGATGTTGATCCTGGACTATCAAGATTCAAATTCAGTGATGTTGATCCTGGACCATCAAGAGTAAAAATTCACTGATTTTGTTCACTGTTTTGACCTTTTGAATTCGTGCCTTCTGTATTCTTCAGTTCTGCTCATTGTGAAAACGTAGCCCTATATAAGAGTGTGAATTACGTAGCCTCAGCTACTTATGGCTGCATTTTGTCTTTTAAATGAACGCTCATAGTGGTAGGACACCACAAACAGCTTTTTTTTTTCGCACTACCAGCTGACCACTTACCTCTGTGTGAACGGCTTTTCCACTGTTACCAGTTTGCCCAGTAGCTCGCCATGTATGTCATCAGACTTAAGACGCAAAGAGGAGTTGATCATGATGAAAGGGGTTAGAGTCCGGGGAAGAATGGTTCCAGAAAGCAGGTAAAACAAACACAAAAGCCAAAAAAATAAAAAATAAACATAGTAATAAATAACAGAGTGAGACATAAATAACAGAGTGAGAACATGGTAAGATCTGAAAACGTGGTAAAAACATAAGGGCTTTTCTTTTTCTGGATTACTGTCGGTTGGGTTTAGGGAAGGGCATGATCGGGTCAATCTGTGCTTTTGAAAACACTATTGGTTGGGTTTAGGTAGGGGATTGATCAATCAGTCAGTCAACAGCGGCCTCTGGTTGATTTACGCGAGAACAGCACTCGCGAGAGACATTTGAGGTCTGAAAAAGCATACACAGCAGCCTCCGGTGGATTTTTCTGGTGGAAAAACGTAAGTCCCGGGTCGTATTTTGCGATCTTCAGAAATGTATACAGGGGTACATATTAGTAATAAGCATGGATTGGAATTCTCGGTTTTGTTGACCCTTCTTTAGTCCTTGTGTCTGATTTTAGGTTCCAGGAACCAATTCCAAAGCAAAACTAGACATTTACAGCTATAATACACTAATGATCCAGACAAACACACTTGTATAATAAGGAACAGATGCAAGGTACAACTGCCCAAATATTCTTTGGCACCATTACTTGGTAGGAACTCTGAGCAAATTATGCTGTAATTCCTAAACACATTACTCAATAAAAGAGAAAAAAGGGTCAAATCAAGCTCGACATATTATGACATTTAAATTCAAGTATGTATTTAAAAGTGATATACAGAGTATGTGTTGTTTAGTTCATTTAGATGTTTGGTAACACTTTAGTTTAGGTAACAATTCACTGTTATTACAACTGGCCTATCACCTGCCTTTTATTAGGATATTAACTATTTCTTAGCACTTACAAAGTATGATTACATCCTTAATCCTACACAATACCTAAACCCAACCTTACTAATTATTAATAAGCAGTTTATTAGTAGTTTATTAAGCTAAAAGTCTTAGTTAATGGTTTGTTAATAGCATGAATTGTACATTAAAGTAAAGTGTGATCATTCTTTCCTTCATTCACAGCTGGTTTAAGAAGTAGTTTCCGACTGAGCCGGAAGAAAAACACGAGCCAAGAGGTGAAACAGAAGATTGGTGAAGTGCATTCTGGGATACATGTACCAATATATCAGGATGTCCTGCTTTACCAGAGAAACCCTGAAGAGCCTTATCGCCTTGTGCTTCTAACAGGTCAGAAACATTACTTGAAGAAAAATGTACGAACTATCATAGCGTTAAAATATGCATCTGAGCAAGTCTCTGACAGTGTAATGTGGTTTAACGTTATAGCCTTTGTCTTTCGTGTGTTATATTATGAATAACTTCACATGAATGTGCTGAGGACATACATATTTCTGCTCTAAAA
Source organism: Danio rerio (assembly GCF_052040795.2). NCBI lineage: Eukaryota > Metazoa > Chordata > Actinopteri > Cypriniformes > Danionidae > Danio > Danio rerio. The sequence goes on from NC_141022.1 coordinate 4,578,842, forward strand.
TATCTGTTATTGTTACATTCTTACTAGAACGTGCAGCGATCAATGTGTTGACTGCATTTATTTAGCAGTAAATATAGCTCGGATGCTAATGTTGCATTATAAGTGAAATTAAAGTGTTGACAATGCATTTGCTTTGCACTAAAATTAGTTGTTGGTAATGTTGCATTGTTTTTGAAACCTGTTATGAGCTGTCAAACAGCATGTATTTCAATCCAGGCTCATTCTTAAAACATAGTCCCGCGGACGTTTCTGGAGACCACGAAACAGGTCCCAGGAGGTACATATTTGTGCAGTTTTTGTTTTTGCTAATCCGCGAGAGGCTGCTGTGTGTGCTTTTTCGCATCTCGAACTTTGTTCTCGCGTAAAGCCACCAGAGGCCGCTGTCGAATGATGGTCTGTCTGACTGACTGACTGAATGATTGACTGGCTGACCCACCCTCCTCCTCCTCCTTTCCTAAACCCAACCGGTTTTACAGATTGACCCGCACACCCGCCCTCTTGCTTCCCTAAACTCAATCAACGGTTTACAAAAGCTGTGCAGAAAAAGAAAAGCCCTCGTCTGCTTTTGACCACATTTTCGGATTTCTCCACATTCTCATCCTGATATGAACACGTTCACTTTATTTTTCGGATTCTGTTTTTATCTGATTTCTCGAACCACTCTTCCCCGGATTCAAGCCCAGTCCTCACTGTCGCTGCGGTCAGCTCCCCTCCGGGTCTCCACTCCGCCTACGTACACAGTAAGCTAACCGGACAAACTGATTGGGGCGGGAAAGCCCTCCACACAGAGGTGAGCTGTCAGCCGGTGAGTGGGAAGAGGAGCGGCATCACACCACGTCATGGCGATCGCTTAAAAAAATTAAATGCAGCCATACGTACCTCTGGCTACGTAAATTGCAGTCTCCAGGAACGTCCCCGGAACTACGTTTTCAGAATGAGCTTGGGTTGATATGTTTTCTTCAAATACATCACAAATTGTGGTATGTCACAATACATTTGCATCTTATGTTTTATTGATGACGTCACTAGCGACTAGCCAACGTTGATTTGACGGTGATAAGATAAAAGTCGACTTTAAAAAATATAACGTCAATCAACCCCTAATATATATATATATATATATATATATATATATATATATATATATATATATATATATATATATATATATATATATATATATTTATATATATATATATATATATATATATATATATATATATATATGAGCAATATCACACGAGTAGCAGTGCGATATGGCTGTATATCGGCACTGGTGGGAGGCGTGCATTGATCTGTAGATCTGTAGTGTCAGTTTGACGGCATAATTGTGTATATAAAAACAAAATCAAACATGGAGAGTCTCAAAATACCTTTTGTATGAAGAACTACTTTCTTACGGATTCAAATCATATGCTGACAGTTAAACAGTTGAATGTGCATCTATTAAACTCTAGATCTGTAGTGTCTGCTTTTTCCTGGCTGTATATGGGCGGAGTAATACACAAAGGGTAAAGAGGCTGTAGGATTTCTGATATTGTACAATATCGCACGGCTATCAGCCAATCAGATTTGAGAACCAGACAGAACTGTTGTGTGTATATATATATATATATATATATATATATATATATATATATATATATATATATATATATATATATATATATATAAATTAATTATGAAGAAGTAACCCAACTTCTACCATACTAACTGTTAATATGCAGCCAATTAGGCTAGGAGTGTTAGTGACTGGTTTGTTAATACAGTGAACCAAAGTGTTACCGCCAAGTCTGAAGATCTATTGTGTTGGAAAAAGAACATCACCTCCTAGTGCCACATTTATGTTCATATATCAGTGGTAGACGACCCAGGTTCTGACCTTGCTGAGATGATTTAACATCTTTGAATTAAATCCTTGAACATACCGGTTCTTTGGCCAGACTTGTCAAGGCTCAGTTGAAGTCCTTCGGCAGAATTCACTGAGCTCCTGTACATTTTCTGTTGTTTGTTTAGGAAAGGAGACTGTGTTCACCAACACCTTGCCAGCAGCTGTTCTCACCCATGATATATCTAAGACTTAATGCTCTAAATTTACCACAGGGACACAATGTTGATTCATCAGTGGATAAAGACTTTGAATGATCTCACACACCTCATCAGATTTCCAAGTAGAATATCATTTGTTATTACGCAAACGCAAAAGAGATCAGAAGCACAGAATAATACATTTTAAACAATAGAAATTCTATACCATTCACTTTAGAAAATTAAAATTTAAACCCTCACTTTGTTAAACAGCTGAACAGATCTGCATATCATGCCTAATGGAATGTCAACTTTTGATTAGTTATTTTCTGAGCTCTTCACTGTAAAAAAAATATCGCTGCCTTAATTTTTTTAGATCAATCAAATGGACTTTTCCAACCCAGACTCATTTTAAACACATACCTCTATATACATTTCTGGAGAGCGCCAAATACACCCCAGAAGTTATGCTTTTTTTGCAGTCTTTGTTTTCTTTATATATATATATATATATATTATTATTATTATTATTATTTTTATTTTATTTTATTTATATTTCCCAAATGATGTTTAACAGAGCAAGGAAGTTTTCACAGTATGTCTGATAATATTTTTTATTCTGGAGAAAGTCTTATTTATTTTATTTCGGCTAAAATAAAAGCAGTTTTTTTCATTTTTGAAAATACATTAAATTACAGAAATTTCCTTAAATTTAAATTTCTGGTAAATTTCTGTAATTCATCCTCTGTTGTTAAAAAAAATATCTGTTATTTTATTATTATTTTTCAGCACCCAACACTGTAAAAAAAATCTGTAATTTTACAGTTTATTTCCGGCAGCTGGGGTGACCATTAAATTACAGAAATTTACAGTTAAAAAACTGACAGAAATTGAATTACAGAAATTTACAGAAATTTACCAGAAATTTAAATTTAAGAAAATTTCTGTAATTTAATGTGCATTTTTTTTACTTCACTTTCCACTTGTGGACAATAAAGAAAGTAAAGTAAAAAATATATATATATATAATAGAACGGACATTAAATTACAGAAATTACCTTAAATTTAAATTTCTGGTAAATTTCTGTAACTCAAACTGTAATTAAAAATATCTGTTTTTTTCCAACACCCACACTGTAAAAAAATCAATAATTTGATTGTTTATTTGCGGCATCTGGGGCATCAGGAAAAAAACGTAAAATAACGACTGTTTAATTATAAAAAAACGACCCCAGCTGCCAGAAATAAACTGTAAAATTACAGATTTTCTTTACAATGTATATAATAATACTGAACAGCTGTGATGTCAGACCTTGAGTGATTTTAGAAAGACCAAAATAACATTTCACTGGTTTGTCCATTAATGCTGTCCACCGCACCCATTTTTCTCACCACATGATCACTTATATCAAAATCACATGACTTTTTTTTTAATGCGCATAGTAGAATTTATTTTGTAAAAGTGTTTCCATCGTAGTTTATGCACATAAATTTGTTATCAAATAATCCTACTCATTTGTGCGCTTTAGATTTTTATGTGCATTTTCAAAATTCATGCACATCTTGTCACTTCTGTCAAGCTTTTTTTAATGCAATAATCCAACATCTGCATAAACGTAGGTGGTTGAAAGCATAGCTCATGACAATTTTATTTATATAGCAAAGTGTTTAAGAACGAACATGTGCCAATGTGACTTGCAAACAGATGAACAGAAAGGAAAACATACAACAGCAAACAAGTTAAGAAACAGTCACACCTCCTAACAGCCTAAAATAAGTCTTTAATGGAGAATGGCGCCTGTTTTATTGATGGTGGTAAGTCATTGCAAAGCCTGAGGGCTGCAAAACAGATAACACAATCTCCCCTACAATTAATACTCAGTTCAGGGGACACCCAACAGATCCTGATTGAAGGACTAAAGAGATACGACATGCTGATGTAAAGTCAGTAGCTCACTGAGGTAAACAGGAGTCATACCATTTAGAGATTTAAATCCAATTTTATAAACTAAACTCTAAAATGAACAGGCAGCCACAGTCAGAATACGGGCATTTTGAACAGGTTTTAACCGGTGACTGGCTTTAACTAGTGGCTTTAGCTAGTTTCAGATCTCTGATCCCTCCAGCACAACTGCATCAAGAATCCTCATTCATATAAGCGATATCACCACATGGGCTCAGGACTACTTCTGCAAACCTTTGTCAAGTACCACAATACATATTTACACCCACAAATTGCACTTAAAACTGTACTGTGCCAAAAGAAAGCCCTATGTTAACAGTGTCCAGAAGCATCGTCGACTGCTCTGGGCTCAGAGGCATCTGGGATGAACCATCACACAGTGGAAATGTGTAATGTGCTCAGATAAATCAGGTGTTTTTTAGGAGAAATGGACGCTTGTGCTCCAGACCAAAGAAGAAAATAATCCAGAAGAAATGTTACCAGCAACAAGTGCCAAAGCCAGGTTTTAGCCAGCTGACTGGCAAAAAAAAAATTAGTTGAAATATTTCAGCCTAGACTAAATTAAAAACATTTCAAAGTCTTTAAAAGAAAGAAAGGACTTTGCTTTGGAAAGTAACGTAGTTGGGGGGGAAAAAAACAAGTTTATTTAATGGACAAACATAAAATGTTGAAATTAGACAAATATTACACACCTTAGAAATGTGCCAACAAGCATTTGTCTCCCCAAAACTACATATATTTTTTGAAAGTCATATTTGTTTTTATGAACGTTCTAAATGTACATTTTAAGGTACAATTCTTGTTATTAATAAACCATTAATCATGACTTTTGCCTCAATAAACTTCCAATTTTCTGCTCATTAATAATAGTTGGTTTTAGGAATTAGCTAGGATTAAACATGTTGAATAAGATCATGCAGAATATTCATTCATTCATTTTCCTTCGGCTTAGTCTCTATTTCAGGGATCGCCACAGACTCGACAGAGAAATGCCAACTGGCCCAACCAGGACTCAGACCAGCAACCTTCTTGCTGTAAGGCGACAGTGCTAACCACTGCTGCAGTTATGGTGCAACAGTAAAGTTTCCTGGTTATTACGCCGGAATGAGAGTATAGGGTGCGAGAAAATATTAACCAACTAGGAAACAGCGAGCGTAATATCAATACCCCTGCTGCAGTTATGGTACGGCAGTAAAGTTCCTTGATTATTACGCCAGAATGAGAGTATAGTTCCTAGCCATATCAACCTAGAAAACAGCAGCTCTTCATTTTCTGCCAGTCTCATTACACGATGTAACTACAGATAAGTCAAGCTTTAAACAGAAAAATTAATCAAACTTTTTTTTTTTTTTTAAATTGTGAGATGCTAATGATCTAATCTGATTCAATGATCTATGCTAAGCTAAGCTAAAATTTCACTCCTGAATCCTAAAAACAACGACAGCCGGTGTAGCAACTCCTTATTTACTTTGAATTTTTATATGTGCACCCTCAGGGAACATCTGGTCTGTTTGTGCATGGCAGATGTTGGCTTTTAGACTCTCTACTTCAGAGGTCGCCACTGCGGAATGAACCGCCAACTATTCCAGCATATGTTTTAGCCAGCGGATGCCCTTTCAGCCGCAACACAGTACTGGGAAACACCCATACAAACTCATTACGGCAGTAAAGTTCCATGGTTATCACGCCAGAATGAGAGTACATGGTGCGAGAAAATAGTAACCAACTAGGAAACAGCGAGTGCAAACATCTTGTCTGTTTGTACATGGCAGATGTTGGCTTTTAGACTCTCTATTTCAAAGGTCGTCACCGCGGAATGAACCACCAACTATTCCAGCATATATTTTAGCCAGTGGATGCCCTTCCAGTACTGAGAAACACCCATACAAACTCATTCTCACAAACACACACGCTCATACACTACAGATAAGAACAATTTAGCTTATTCAATTCACCTATAGCGCATGTGTTTGGACTGTGGAGGAAACTGGAGCACCCAGAGGAAACCCATGCCAACACGGGGAGAACGTGCAAACTCAACATCAATATCCTTTTTTCTGTGAGCTGACAGTACTAACCACTGATCCATAAGTGATAAACATCCAATTTCTTACTTATAGGCAGGTAATAAGCCACTAGTTAACAGCGAGAATTGGTTGTCACTGTGTTACCAAATTTAATTTTGCATATACAAGATTCCTGCCATACTTTGAGCCCACCAAAGCAGTCTGCTCATCCCTAAAGAGCAGGTTGTTGTGCAAATTACTAGGTTCTCTTCTAATGTATGTCATTCTCATGAGTTTACATTGGCCACAGGAGCAGAATGCGAACGTCTAATTTGACTAAACTCTGTGATCGCTGCTTGCTTAGGTATGTCATATAGAAGTATAACTTAACAGTCACGCCGGAATGAAAACATACTGTGTCTTCCTTAATATGTTTGCTCAACTGGCCACAGGCAGAGCTTGCAAATATTCCGAAGAGCATCAAGCCGCAGGTTTGTTTTGCGAGATGTGCACTGGTGGATGACGACAGCTCGCGTCAGGTCAAACAAGATGATTTAATGTTGGCTTATTCAACCTCAATGCGATTCGGTTCCTTCTGTGGAACTCATTAGCTGTTTAAAGCCAAAGTTAACCATATTGGTTAAGGCATTTGATGCATTATCAGAATGCCAAGAATTTCACTTCTGAATCAGAAAAACAATCGCAGCCAGTGTCGGGACTGCATATTTACTGTGAATTTCTTGATGTGCACCCTCAGGGAACATCTTGTCTGTTTGTGCATGGCAGATGATGTCTTTTAGTCTCCATCCAATGGGCACCAGACACATTCTTCATTTTCATTTCTGAAGTATGACTTTTCCTCATGAGATTGCTCAGGCCTAAGCTGAGACTGGATCTGTGTGAAAGGGTGCGAAATAATAGTCCCCAGCTTGGTAACTATGTAACAAAGCTGGGTAATATCAATACGCTTGCTGCAGTTATGGTGCAACAGTAGGGATGTAACAATATTGTAAATACCGTCATACCGCAATAGTAATTTTTTTTAATATTACCGTTAGCGCATGACTCAATAAAACTATATTTCTGAGAAAAGTTTGCTTAGGCGAATGAAGCGAACGGGAGGTAGCAGGAACTACAATTCCCATCAGCCTAGGCGTGGTCATTATCCTTTGCAGTCTGTTGTCACTACAGATCCAGTAATGCGGTAATGGAGTGTGTTGCTAGTAGCGTGGAAGAAAAAGAGCTGGCCACTTTTTTATTGATATTACGATTTTAGGTAACACTTTACAATAGCAGTACATGAATAATGATGTATTAATATGTAAACTAAGCAATAGTTTATTATAAATTAATGATGAGTTAAGGTATTCACTAATCATGAATTAACTTTAACTACAACATGATTCACATGAGTTCATGTGTGAATGACGTCTACCTTAATTACTTGTTAGTACATGATTGTTTGTAAATTAATGCATTAATTACCACATTAGTTTATGCTTAATTTAACAATGATGAACTCATGATATGTTAATGTATAATTATGTTGTGACTTTACTTGGAGGGGCACATCATCATTAACCCATTCTTAACTACTCATGAACTACTTATGCACGTCCAACTTGTGAGTTTACACTGAATAACACCAGATAAGTGTTCTGTCAACATCAACATGAACAGGAGTTCATGAGTAGTTAAGGATGAGTTAATAGTGATGCGCCCCTTTAAGTAAAGTCATGACATAACTATACATTAACAGCTCATGAGTTCATGTTGGTTACATTTAGCTTAAACTTAAATGTTAATTAATACATTAATTAACAACATGTACTAACAAGTATTTAAGGTAGTCATTATTTACACATGAACTCATGTGACTCATGTTTGTAGTTAAAGTTAATTCATGATTAGTGCATACCTTAATTCATCATTACTTCATAATAAAGTTATATTTACTTTACATATTAATACATCATTATTCATGTACTGTTATTATAAAGTGTTACCCGATTTTAAAAGAGATTTAAATTGAGAGTGTTTTTAGAAGGGAAATTAAAAAGTGGTTGTTTTACAGTTGAAGTTGAGGATTTTGTTGGGCCGAGTTGCTGAGCTGATGATGTTTGCACTCCATTTATGATTTTGTTCGTTCATTGTTTAAGAATATCGAGGACCACAATGGAAATAAGCCTGTGACATTATGTTGGGTATTTTATCCTCGACAGTTTTTAAAATATGTATGAATTAGTCTAACTGGACTTGTTTGTAAAAATTTGTTTGTAAAATACAGCTAAAACCAGCCTAGGCTGGTTGGCTGGTTTTAGCTGGTCGACCAGGCTGCTTTTAGAGGCGTTTTGGCCATTTCCAGGCTGGTTTCCAGCTATTTCCAGCCTGGTCTTAGCTGGTCAGGCTGGAAAATGACCAGCTAAAACCAACTAAAACCAGCTTGACCAGCCGGGTTTAAGCTGGACACAGCTGGTTTTGGCTGGGCTTCCAGCCTGGTCAAGCTGGTTTTAGCTGGTCATCTCCCAGCCTGACCAGGTAAGATTAGGCTGGAAATGGCTGGAAACCAGCCTGGAAGTGGTCAAAAACCCTCTAAAACAAGGCTGGTCGACCAGCTAAAACCAGCCAACCAGCCAAGGCTGGTTTAAGCTGTTTTTTTTTCAGTAGGGGTTAATCCGAATCAATGATCTATGCTAAGCTAAGCTACAATTTCACTCCTGAATCAGATGGACGATTACAGCCAGAGTAGCGCCTGCATATTTACCCTTAATTTCAAGATATCCACCCGCAGGGAACATCTAGTCTGTTTGTGCATGGCAGATATTGGCTTTAACTCTCATTCGAATAGGCATCAGACAGATTCTTCATTTTCACTACTGAAGTATGACTTTTCCTTATGGGATTGCTCGGGCCAGAGCTGAGACTGGATCTGTGTTTTGGAAAGGGTGCGAGTAGCGGGAGCCACAGCCTGAAATCAATACAGCATTACCCCATCATCCTCATACTTGCGTCCCAGTGATGGAAACAGCAGATGCCTGCTGGAATAATGGGCCACTTCATGGTCCAGACAGTCCATGAAGGCTTTAAAATACAGTACATGTCCGCCTACAAACAAGAAGCTGTTCATGTAGCACTTCACCAGCCAAGTCTGCAGTCTTTTATATCGGGCGTGAGATAAAAGAGAAAATATTTGAACAGGGATGATGAGCGCACAGACTGAAGCATGAGGAAAATGCACATTGCCGAATTTAGATAAGCGTGTTTATACTGAGAGAATTATTCAGTGAATGTTGAGTCCCGCGTTATTGCTTTGTCAGTGTTGATTAATTTGTGATAAACTGTGTGTGTTGCACAGGGCCTAGCGGGGTTGGTGTGACCGAGTTGAAGAGAAGACTTTTACTCTCAGACCCAGAACACTTCTGTGTAACTGTGCCATGTAAGTCCATTTCACATTTGTGCATTAAAGGGCAAGCAATGCACCAGACCCCCTTAAGTGGTTTCGTTTGAAAGTGTAGAGTCTATATTTAATGCACATATGCATCACTTTGGTTTTTATTCTACTGTATAAAAGTTATTTACACTTAAATACACAGTATTTTAGATACCCGAGCTGGGTATTTCACATTGGTTCATTTACTAAATTATATTCACATATCAAACAGCTGAATGAATCGCCGTGTTTCCATGGCGCAGAAATGTAAACAATACATTTATGATCAATAAGCAGCACCAGATAGCACAGACAGCTGTCATCTCTCACCTTATGCTGTGCGCTTCAGGGCCATTTCTCCTCGGCTGTTTTTGAGGTGACATGCATAAGTAATCCTTTTATATGTCTGATGTGGTCCAAACACAGGGAATTATGTTTGATCAAACTAAAGAATAGTGAAATATGAAAACAATGATCGCTCCCTGTGGCTTGTATAGCACCTCTCATCAGTTGGAATACAATAACTTTTGCATAGATTATGGTGGAGACATTTTTTTCTTTTTTCCTATGATTACAGACATGTGCAGGAACCACCAAAATTAATTACAGCACACTAGACCACACAGAACCTAAAAGGTACACTTTCAAATTTGAGTTTATAAAAAATAAATCTAAAAAGCACCTCTTTTTTTAGGTGTTTATTATAACAGACAACATATACAGTTATTTTAAACACTTTCAATAGTGTTTTATGAAAATTCAAAGGGTTTTCTTTAAAATGAGACCAAATTTTTGCATTTACACCTCTGCATGTGGATTTGGGAAGCTTTTAAATTTGGGTAGGCAAAATCCAGGCGGAAATCCCAAAATAGCAGCAGAGTTTAACTGGTTAAATAAGCCTGATAATCTCAGACAAAGCAGTGAGGTGCCATTTACATGAATGTGTTTTCATTTAAAAATGCTTAAGTTTGTTACACTTGGTGTCCAAACTACTACGGCATCTTCAGTCAATGAATAACATGTGTTTTGCAAATCCCGAAGACTCGTTTGTTTGGAAATGCTGGTGTTTTAGTGTGGATGGACTGAAACACAGACTTTTATAAATGAAGGTGTGGCTGTCCACCGTCACTTTCTGATAGTTCTGGACTTGGGATGCTCGATTGGTCGAAGATCGGTACTCGATTTCACGACTCAATCAGTACTTGTTGATCTGGCCAATCTCATGAACCGATCGCAAGTGTTTCCAAATTGCAATATTAGTCATTTTTCTTACCATTTTTATCTGTTGTATCTATTTTAACATAATGTAACTGAACTCTAAAAAAATGGTTTGAAAGCACATTACACGTAAGAGAGATGACTTTAATTTTATTTTTTTTTTATCATTCCGAGTTTAAATGGTGGAACATTCTAAATGAATAGGGCTTAGGGGGGATAACTGGGAATAAAACACAGCCAGGAACAATTTTTCAGCTCTATAGGTGTAATTGCAAACATTCAAGTTTGCGAATGTTTGGTGGAACGATGGATTTGGGAAACACAAATTAAGTTTATAAAGACAGAACTTGCGTCCTTAGTTGGCTTATGATGGTTTGCGAAAACACACAGGCCAGCTTGCTGTAGAATGACTGACTGACCCACCCACCCCCTGCCCTAAACCCAACTGATAGTGTTTTCAAAAGCAATCTAGAAAAAGAAAAGCCGTCACAACTGCGTGATTTCACTACATTTTCAGCCTGTTGTTTTGACTGAAACACAGACTTTTATACATAAGGGTGTAGCTGTTCACAGCAGACCCTCCGGGTTTCCGCTCCGCCGATGTGCACGTAAGCTAACCAGACTAACTGGTTGGGGTGGGAAAGCCCTCAACACGGAGGTGAGCTGTCAGCCAGCAAACGCGAAGCAGAGCAGCGTCACACAGTCCCACAGTGTTCGCTTGAAAAAATGAAATGCAGCCATATGTACCTCTGGCCACGTAAATCATGGTCTCCTGAAATCCAGGAAATGTACTTTTGCAAGCATGTGTAACAACTAACCCCCGGTCTGTTACAACTTGCCCTGCAGGTGGGGTAAATAGTTACCTTTATACTCCTGGCACTTTTGCCAATACTGCACAGAAACATTCAAATTTGCTCAATTTTTTCTTAATTTGCTCAAGATTAGGATTTATTTTACATTAAAAAGTAACTTCACCCAACACTGGTTAAGTCCATAAAAGCTATAGGTGAATTAAATAAACTAAATTGGCCGTAGTGTATGTGTGTGAATGTGAGAGTGTATGGGTGTTTCCCAGTACTGGGTTGCAGCTGGAAAGGCATCTGCTGTGTAAAACATTTGCTGAAATAAGTTTCATTCCACTGTGGCAACCCCTGATTAATAAAGGGATCAAGCAGAAGGAAAATTAATGAATGAATGAATCTTCAGCCTATCTTACTCTAAAAATGCTAAAAATAAAAATAAAAAAATTGTCTTTTAAATTACTTTCCCTAAAAAATACCTTGCACATATAGTTATTTTTCTTAATTTGCTCAAGATTAGGATTTATTTTACATTAAAAAGTAACTTCACCCAACACTGGTTAAGTCCATAAGTCCGGCGAACATAATTTCAGTGCTCATTTGTAGGAGAGGCTTGTGTGTTATTGGTAAAAAAAATGTGGTTTATCTAACCCCATTACTTTAGTCATTATTTCTGCCCCGCTCTCCCTGCTCACTACGTCCAATGTTGTTTACAAAATTCACCTTACTGTATAGCGCAAGTATTTGGACTGAAACCGGAGCACCCAGAGAAAACCCACGCAAGAACATGCAATCTCCACACAGAAACGCCAACTGACTCAGCCAGGATTCAAACCAGCAACCTTCTAGCTGTGAGGCGACAGTGCTAACCACTGTGCCACCTGAATAATTGATTAGCATGCTAATTAGCAACTTTCCTACTCTTCCTTTAAGCAGAAAAACAAACTTACAAACAAGAATCAAAACCTGCCATATTTTAGCAATGATTCCACACACTTGTAAACATTCATGAATAATCTGCTGGCAGACCGTCAATTATTTTAGTTTTTCCACACTGAAGCCTAAAGCTGTGGAACAACATGAGCAACTTTTCCCTGAGTGTCCAAGAGTGATGTGGACAGGGCTTGATAGAGCGACGAAAGAACAGGATAATCACAGCCGCTAACAGCTAGCCTTTTTTTCTCCTTATTCTGGACAGATGCCATGTTTCTGCCTGTTTCTCCCGTCTCTGGAAGCTCAAACTAACAGCTTTCCATATTTCTGACTCGGCTCCAAGCTTCCGAGCTGAAGTGAAACAGGGTTAGCGGCTAACTCTGTCTGACGTGTACATTTATTTGATTTATGGCGTCTGAGTATTAAGTGCCAAAGTCGATCGGTAAGACGGTGGCAAACATGTAGCTTACATGGCTAATGCTAACCACAACTAATACACTGCTGTGATCACACTGTTTCTAGCTCAGTGAGGGACAGACATCTTCTGGCTGTAAATTTCCATGTAAAACTTGTACTACAAAGCCGACAACATGTAGCTAGCTTATATTTGCTGTTTGTATGTTATATGGATGGATGTAGATCAGTGTTATTAGCATTAGCAACATCACTTAGCATGCATGATGAATAGTTTTTTTCACTCTGAGTGTCTGTGTTTGTAAACATTACTATCTTAAGCCTGGTGGCTCAGTGGTTAGCACTGTCCCCTCACAGAAGAAAGTCACTGGTTCGAGTCCCAGCTGGGCCAGTTGGCATTTCTGTGTGGAGTTTGCATGTTCTCCCCGTGTTAGTGTGGGTTTCCTCTGGGTGCTTCGGTTTCCCCCACAGTCCAAACACGTGCTATAGGTGAATTAAATAAACTAAATTGGCCGTAGTGTATGTGTGTGAATGTGAGAGTGTATGGGTGTTTCCCAGTACTGGGTTGCAGCTGGAAGGGCATCTGCTGTGTAAAACATATGCTGGAATAAGTTGGTGGTTCATTCCACTGTGGCAACCCCTGATGAATAAAGGGATCAAGCAGAAGGAAAATTAATGAATGAATTAATCTTCAGCCTTACTCTAAAAATGCTAAATAAAATAAATAAATAACAGAAAATTACTTTAAATTACTTTACCTAAAAAATACCTAGCACATATAGTTATTTTTCTTCATTTGCTCAAGATTAGGATTTATTTTACATTAAAAAGTAACCTCACCCAACACTGGTTATGTTGTGGGGACCATATGTCCCCATAAGTATAGCAAAACAAGTCAATTTTGACCTTGTGGTGACTTTTTGGGGGTTCTGATGAGTAAAATGGCTCACAAATCACACACAATGAAGAAAATGTAAAAATGCAGATTGTTTTCTGTGAGGGTTGGGTTTAGGGGAAGAGGGATAAAACATAGTTTGTACTGTATAAAAATTACTACGTCAATAGGAAGTCCCCATAAAGACAGCTGTGTGTGTGTGTGTGTGCGCACTTGCCTACTAGTGGTGAAATGAATCACAAATCTCAAGGTTCGGATCACATTATAGTTTTTTTAGTCACGGTTCGGACCATTTTTTGGATCAGCCAAAAAGGGGAGGAGTCAAATGTAATTTGCTTTCCATTTATTACAGAAACAGCACTGCAGGACACTTTTGATTTTAACAAGCAGATCTTAAAACCTGTTATTTTATTAAAAATAAAACTAAGAAATAATCAGCTGAATTAAAATAAATTGTAAAATATTCAGTACTGTGAAAAATTCACTGTTTCTAATGCTGTTACTGATAACGCTAAATGTAGAAATCTAACATTATTATTTGTAAAATATTTATTTTTAGTCTCATTTTTAATAAATGATTCAGTTTTCACTCATAAAACGTCATGTTTCATTGCTAGATGATCATTTTTGAAGAATTATTCAGTGGCATATTGTTGATGGCTGGTTGTCGCCACCTATTGGTTAAATAATGCAATTGCTGCCTACAACTTTCATTTTTAGGACGAAGATTTTAATCTTTACAATAAACATCAGTGGTTTTATCTGAACTACAAACTGTTCTCCCAGTACTTCTGTGTTATTTGTCTGTTTGTAAACTAAAGACTGAATCTCTGTCTTGATTTTTGCGTTTTTCAAACACAGATTTGAATGCCAATATGAAGGGTTAATAAACATATGCAAATCACCATCATTTATAATTGATGTTGCGTGGGTGTTGAGATCCCGATCTTTTAATGATTAATCATGCAGCTTACACTGAATGCATTAATGCAGGCTAAACAAGTAGTGACAGAAAACACCTTTAAACATAACTTGGGAAATATTTGGAAAAGAATAAAAAAGTCACAGAAGGGAGAATAATTTTGACTTCAACATAAAATATAACATAATTAAATCTAACAGAGCAAGAATTTTTTCACAGTATTTCCTATAATAGTCTTTTTTGTTTTATTTCAGCTAGAATAAAAGCAGCTATTTATTATTTAAAAACTATTTTAAAGTCAATATTCAGCCATAGCTGTCCACCTTCCCTATTTTCCCGTATTTCTCCCATATTTTTAACCTTTCTATGAAGGGTGTCAATAAACATCAAGGAGCCAAACCTCCCTATACGCAACCCATACCTCCGAGCCACCAGGGGACGCTCCTATTAAAAGTGAATCTGTTCTGTGTTTTCATTTTATTTAGGCATGAACGCTCTTTGAAATAAACATAAAAACAGAGGGATTACCTTCCTTTCCATTACAGGCGCCGTCACCCCTCCTATGCAATCCTCAAAACAGTCAGTTCATGTAGCAATGTGTGACTGTCAGATCCACTCCATAGTAATAAACAGATGCTGTTTCCTAAACGGATTCTGTACATGCAATTTCATATCCCATTGTTGACAGGTATGGCCTTAAGTAATATTTGTTCAATCAAAGCACTGCCATATATGACTTGCCTAGTTACCCTAATGACCCTAGATGAGCCTTTAATGTCACTTTAAGCTGAATACTAGTGTCTTGAAAAATATCTTGTCAAATAGTATGTGCTGTCAAAGATAAAAGAAAACAGTTATTAGAAATGAGTTACTAAATATATACAGGAGGACTTCAACTGTAAGTGCACATTGACCACATGTCTTTTTTTTTCTGAAGGTCTGTCTCTGGTAATGTGTGTCCAGAACTGTGCGCGGGTTAGGTAGCGAGACCCTAACTTAACTAGACTGAGTCAGACAGAAAGTATGCCAGAGGAACTCGCCACACACCCTGACACTAATTGTCCACACGTTCCCTGCATAGTCCAAAATAAACTATAACTTTTTTACTGCTACTGCGGGGGCAAGAAGTCGGGCCAATGTGATCTGTGTGTGTGAGCGAGTCTAGTCACCACACAAACTCACACATGTACACAGGTCCCTTCTTGGTCAACAATTTTTAAAAACTTCAACAGAAGCCTTATCACTTGATTTTAACATGATTGAAAGCATTTGCAAGTGGGGATCTGAAAGTAAAAAATGTCCCCTCCCAGCTCCAGGTACCCTGTAAGTGGGTGTGTAACGACACCAGTGTCTCCTCTTTGATAGGTACACTGTGAAAAAAATCAGCAATTTTACAAATTATATCCGGCAGCTGGGGTGCCGGGAAAAAAAAGTAAAATAACAGCCGTTAATTTACAGAAATATACCGTAAAATAACGGATATTAAATTACAGAGATTTCCTTAAATTAAAACTTCTGGCAAATTTCTGTCATTTATTATCCATTATTTTAGGGGATATTTCTGTAATTTAATGGTTTAATTTTTCTCCTGCACCCCAGTTACCAGAAATAATAAGTAAAATTACGGATTATTTTACAGTGTAGGCAATAGTGGGGTAACGGATCAAGGCGGATCGCAACCCACAGTTCATAGCACACATGACCTGTGGATTAATACTTTTTTTTACTGATAGAGTAATCCTAAATTTGTTATGATTGCAGAGAGGTCGCCTTTCGTGCCATTAAAATCACATATATGAAAGCATTTAGGCTTTCCTGTAAAATGTGATGATGACGACAGAAGTTGTGTTGGGTTATTCGGGATGTAGTGGGTTTCTTATGTTATTAACAGAGCAGGGAAATTTTCACAGTATGTCTGATAATATTTTTTCTTCTGGAGAAAGTCTTGTTTGTTTTATTTTGGCTAAAATGAAAGCAGTTAATTTTTTTAAACCATTTTAAGGTCAAAATTATAAGCCCCTTTAAACAATTTTTTTTCGATAGTCTACAAAACAGACCACTGTTATACAATGACTTACCTAATTACCCTAACACGCCTAGTGTTGGGCAGTAGCTTCACTACAAGTAGTGATGCTACTAGCTTAACTGCATTTCTCAGTAGCGTGGCGGTAGCGTTGCTACTTTCTAAATCAAGAAGCTTTTCAGTAGCAAAGCTATTTTATTAGTCAATAACCGCAGTAGAGTCCACACAAGCTACAATTACCGATTGCAGGTCAATAAATGATGGCACCGACCTTCAGGGAGCTGTGAGGCCGATGTCTAGAAACACCACACACAACACTACACTATAACATCAACTACTCGTAACACTAGTGTCTTGAAAAATATCTAGTAAAACATTCTGCTCTGTCGTAATGGCAAGGATAAAGTAAATTAGTTATTAGAAATGAGTTATTAAAACTATTATGATTAGAATTTTCTTCTTGTCAAACAGAAATTGGGGGGAAAAATATACAAGGGGGCTAATAATTCTGACTTCAAATGTGCATGCACAAACATAGCCAGTGTTAAAAACTAAGGCCTGAGTTCTTGTTCATCAGCTGGTTGCTTTAATTTGATTTGGACTGCATGAAGACTCTTGATTATTTCCAGATTTTTTTATTTTTTATTTTAACAGATACCACTCGGGAGCGGAGAAAGCAGGAGAAAGATGGGGTGGAGTACCACTTTGTCTCTAAACACACGTTTGAAAAAGATATCCTCGACCACAAGTAAGCCAAACAGCCCTGAATGGAGTTTATTCTAGTGGCTAGTTGTGGGTTGTGTTGTTTTGCATTGCTAAACCTCTCTAGTGGGCAATCATTGCAGTTTATAGTCATGATTTCAAATAGAGATGTTGAAATCGAATAATGCTTTTAGTAAACAAGCACTTAAAGGGGACATATTATGCAAAAATCACTTATATAGGGGGTTTAAACACACTTATGTGGCAACAGTGTGTGAATATAACCAGCTTCTAATGGTAAAAATTTATTGATTTTATGTTTTATAATCAAACTTGATATAAGCAGTCTGCAGAAACACTTTGATTGACATTCTCGCTTTTTACGTGTCATTAAATGGGGAAAGCCCCGCCCATTAGTGATGATCTCTCCTTCATTAGCCTAGACAGACCTGAGAAGTGAGAAGTAATAAGCAGCCATCTGCCATTAGAGTTTTGGAATCTGCCATTATGCTTACAAAAAGGCATTTGTAGCTCCGCCCTCTTTTGAAAAGAGCACAATCTCAATTGCATTTAAAGCAACAGTCATTAAAACAGCATTGTTTGGATCAAATCCTAAAAGGGCCAGTTTCAAAGAGTTATAAAACATTATTAGTGTGGTATTTTGAGCTGAAAACATCACATACACACTCTTGTGACATCAGAGACTTATAAAATAGGGCATAATAGGACCTCTTTAAAGGGATAGTTCACCCAAAAATGAAATTTCCTCAGCATTCACTCTACAGACCCGTAGCCAGGGGGGTTTGAGTGGTTTGAAAGACCCCCCCCCCTTCCTCCCCAATGTTGCCAACTTAGCAACTTTGTCAATAAACTTAAAAAAATTTCAGACCCCCTTAGTGACACATTTTCAAAAAAAGCGACTAGCGACAAATCTAGTGACTTTTTGTTTTGGTGTTACTGGAGATTTTTTGTTTTATTAATATCTGCTCCACCTACACCACTTAAACCCAACCTACTTGTGGTTTAAGTCCCTCCCAATGGTACTATTCCTTTAAAGGTACAGTATTTTAGTTAGACACCCAGTGGTTGAACTGGGTATTGCACTCCTGGATCAAAGCACATTTTCATTTGACTCCTCCTGGATAAAGTATCAAGTGATAAAGTAGCATGTTGTTAGGACACGGGATTACAATATAACCAGCTCACCTAATGTTTATGTTCCTAATATTTATGTTATTTAATAATTAATAACCACCTCATGTGAAACTCTGAATCTGCATCTCATTTCGGAGACTGCTACTGTCCACCGAAGGTCGCATTTCAGTCACGGATAAAGTATCAAGTGTTTTGAAAGACCCCCCTCCCCCAATGTTGCCAACTTTCCGACTTTGTCAATATATTTAGCAAATTTTCAGACCCCCTTAACAACACATTTTCAAAAAAGCGACCAGCGACAAGTCTAGTGACAATATCTGCTCCACCTACACCACTTAAACCCAACCTACTTGTGGTTTAAGTCCCTTCCAATTGGACTATTCCTTTAAAGCCTGATTTATACTTCTGCGTCAGGTGACCGGCGTAACCCACGGCGCAGGCAACGCGCGTGGCTGTGCATTTATACTTTTCCACGCTGTCTCTGTCGGTCTGCATTAACACTTCCGAAACGCTAGTGGGCAGTGAGGTGTAAATGTTCCTCTGTGTCGAGTTTCTTCTCTGCTTTTTTGCTTTTCCTGAACACTTCCGGGATGTACAAGTGGCTCAAACTCGCTCATTTTGAGGCAGGAACCGGCGGACGTGCAACAACTTTAACTATGAGGTAAACACAAAACAAAACTTTCCATCCGGAGCTCCTTCACGGCACTCCACACTTGTAAACAATCGCTCGCGCCATTCTCGCGCGGCTCTCGATCCTGCCCAGACTCGTCAGCGCTACCAAGCCGACCAATCACAGAGCTTACGCTGTGCATCGTTGCGACGTGTAGTTACATTTTTTGAGAGGTGCACGTCAGTGACGCGATGGCCACGGCGAAGGGCTATGCGTCAGCGCCGTAGCATACGCCGACGTTTGACGCAGAAGTATAAATCAGCCTTAAAGGTGCGGTATGTTAGTTTGACACCCAGTGGTTGAACTAGGTATTGCACTCCTGGATCAAAGCACATTTTCATTGACTCCTCCTGGAGTTCAAGCAAGCACAGGTTGCCAGATTGACGTGAATGTGCCTTACTATTGAGTCTAAAGGCTGACTTGAACCATTTTCAAACTAAAAGCAACGGCACGTGATATAAGAAGTATTTTCCATATTAAAAGGAGTTTTTTTTCTAACCAACACCTGATATTATATTTCCTTAGGTACACCTCATGTGCTTTATTCAGTGTTAAATGCTAATCATGTGAGTTTGAATACCATTTTACATCACATTTATTGCCATACTACTGAAAGCAGCAGCAGATAGTTCACCCCAGATCTGGAAAATAAAATAAACCATCTGAAATTGAACTTCAAAGCTGATATCAGTGATTCAGCATGTACATTTAATAATAAGAAAGAGGTTTAATATGTATTAATTAGATTATAAACCTTACCATTTCTCTGGAGTGCAGTGAGTGCACTATTCTGTGCTTCTGAATGGCTGTATTTATACTTCTTTTGTCAGGTGCAGAAAACCCAATTGCTCATCACTGGAAATCTCATCATGTAGCATGTTATTAGGACACAGGCTTACAATATAACCAGTTCACCTAATGTTTATGTTCCTAATTTTTATTTTATTTGATAATTAATAACCACCTCATGTGGAACTCTGAATCTGCGTCTCATTTCAGAGTCTGCTACTGTCCACCGAAGGACGCATTTCGGTCACGGAGGTACACTTTGAGAGCCTTCCTGACTGACTGACTGAATGAATGAAATATGTTGTTTTTTACAAAGGCATCCCGGGGTGCTGAAATATAATTGGCTAAACTGGCATTGGGTGGGTTAAATTACCAAAACAGACAACCAAAAGACATTCAGGCACTTAACGCACATTTTCAAAGCATATCTGACTTGAGCGTTGTTTTTCAGGTAAACAAGAATGTTCACTTAGCATGTTTCTTAAACTGCAAACATACTTTGATATTTTTATGCTTTAGAAGAGTTGAATACTTAAATACAGCAACCTGCCGGCTTTATCTGTAAATGTTTCCAAGTCATGACATTGAACAGTTGATGTATTTCAACTCGACCTCTTTATTCCTGCTTTTAAAGATGCTCCTGGAATTGAAATCACAGATTTAATCCTTGCTAATGCCTAAAAGGCAGATCACAACCATCGACAGGAAACACTATCTTACTCCAATTTTCACTCAAAGACGAGAGGAAATCTCAAAAGCATGTGTCCGTGAGCAGTGTCACGTTATATTAAACGAGGGAGATATTTTAAGAGCCCTCTGTGGTTTGAAATGACTTTTTGTCTTGTTAGTTGGATATAAGGAACCAAGTCAAAGCAAGTGAGACAGGAATGACGGAGAGCAGACAGCCCAAGTTTCCAGAGCGGCGCACTAGAGAGAGCAGAAGACGACTGCTTTTTGCATCACCGCCGAATTACCATCATCTTTGATTACCGTACAGATGCCTTCAAGCCAAAGACTAAAACCTAAAGTTACCAAAAACTCAGAGAACACAGTAACAAAAAGAAAGCTAGGTTCCACGCAAACGATTTGTGTAGGGGCAACATGAAGAAATTAAGTTAACTTATTAGTTTTTACTGTTGCCCCCACATAAAACTAATTCAGCTCATTCTAGATAGGTAGTTAGAGCAAACAGCAAACGTCATTTTTTGAGTTAACCTAGAAACCATCGACCAGACAATCGAGTAGCATTTTACAATTTACAAATGAACAAATGCAATACTGTTCATTTATTTTCTATTCGGCTTAGTCCCTTTATTAATCTAGGGTTTGCCACAGCGGAATGAACAGGCTGATCTTACGAGGAAACGTAGGTATTTTACTTTTTGTTAGTTTAGTGGCGAATTCGTACAAATTTGTTAGTACAATTTTAAAAAGGAGGCGTGGCACTTAACCCCACCCCTAGCCCCAACCCTCATTGGGTGATGAGCAAATCATACTAAATTGTACGAATTAGATTGTACAAATTCCTCCGAATTAGCCACTAAATCAAAAAGTTACGAATTGCTGTGAGATCGCGTTGGACCTTTTTGGAAATTTTTCGGTAATTTTCCGGAAAGGTCTGTATGTGTGAAAGTGGGTAGTGCCCCCCAGGGGATTTTTGACCCCCACTTTGGGAACTACTAGTCTTATTCTACAACAAAAAAAATTTTTTTTGTTATTTGTTTATATATCGTGAGGTAGTTCAAGTGTTAAACAAATAAACGTTGCTTTATTTCATTAATTGGTCCATTTCTAATTTGCCGTGTAGGACAAAAAGTACGGAGACCTTTTAAACAGAAATGTGACAATGGAGGCACATAAGGATTTATGATCTTGTTTTCTATGTGAATGTGACAGAAAGTTTAGCACTTTAGAGATCATTGCTCAAATGTCTGATCACCCTGGTGGTTTTCATTTGTGTAACATACATTAAAAATCGGCCAGAAATCTGGAAGAATGATCTGCTGAAATATGTTATCATTTACTCTGAATGACTGTCCTGTTCCTGTGACAAGAGCCAGAGAATTTTAAATAGCATCATTTTCTTTAATACTAAACCAGTGACGTGTCTGACACATGACGATTTGGGAAACAATGCCATTTTTCTAGCACACATTTATTGGCAATTATGACTTTTATTCATTCATTTACCTTCAGCTAAGTCCCTTATTTATCAGGGGTCACCACAGCGGAATGAACCGCCAACTATTTAAGCAGCGGATGCCCTTCTAGCCACAACCCAGTATACACTCTTACACTCATACACTTCGGCCTATTTAGTTTATTCAATTCACCTATAGCGCATGTGTTTGGACTGTGGGGGTACCCGGAGCACCCGGAGGAAACCCACGCCAACACGGGCAGAACATTTTAATAACTGTTTTCCACAAAAAAAGTACATTTATAGGGGTTTAAATGATAAAAATGTCTAGATTTCTCATATTTTATGCTCACTGAAATGTTTCACCTAGATTTTTGGAGTATGGTGAACATAATGGAAACTACTACGGCACGAGTCTGGATTCGGTGCGCAGGGTACTAACGGAGAGCAAGGTGTGCCTGCTGGATGTAAAGCCACACGTGAGTAAAATATCATTTATTAATGGCAAGTTGTGCGAGTCCAAAAAAAAAAAACTAGGACGTGTTGTTTAAGGGATTTTGTTTGATTTCTATTTAAGTACCACTCTGTATACACTCACCGGCCACTTTATTAGGTACACCTGTCCAACTGCTTGTTAACGCAAACTTCTGATCATCCAATCAAATGGCAGCACCTCAATGCATTTAGGCATGTAGACATGGTCAAGACGATCTGCTGCAGTTCAAACCGAGCATCAGAATGGGGAGGAAAGGTGATTTAAGTAACATGGCTGTTGGTGCCAGATGGGCTGGTCTCTGTATTTCATAAACTGCTGATCTACTGGGATTTGCAATATTTACCAATATGGACTCTTTAGGTACAAATGTGTACCCTTTCATTTCTGAGATTGTAGGGTCAGAATTTGGTTTTAACAACATGAAAGCATGGATCCATCCTGCCTTGTATCAATGGTTCAGGCTGCTGGTGGTGGTGTAATGGTGTGGGGGATATTTTCTTGGCACACTTTGGGCCCATTAGTACCAGTTTAGCATCGTGTCAACACCACAGCCTACCTGAGTATTGTTGCTGACCATGTCCATCCCTTTATGACCACAGTGTACCCATCTTCTGATGGCTACTTCCAGCAGGATAACACGCCATGTCATAAAGCACGAATCATCTCAGACTGCTTTCTTGAACATGACAATGAGCTTATTGTCCTCAAATGTCCTCCGAAAGCACTTTCGGGATGTGGTGGAATGGGAGATTCACATTATGAATGTGCAGCCGACAAATCTGTAGCAACTGCATGATGCTATTATGTCAGTATGGAGCAAAATGTTTGAGGAATATTTCCAGTACCTTGCTGAATCTATGCCTTTTATTTATTCAGAACTATAATTAAGGCAGTTCTGAAGGCAAAACAGGGTCCAACCCGATACTAGTAAGGTGTACCTAATAAAGTGTCCGGTGAGTGTATGATTCTCTTCAGAAGCATGAGCAAAAGTGTAAAAGAGGGAAACGGTGATAAACAGAGTGAGCGAGAGCCAGCGAGTCCTATATTACATGTCATATTTGTTGACTTTGGAGCACAGACTCAAGGGCAGGAATTATGTCATTCTGGACAGCCAGTTTCTGTCAGCTCCACTCCACTTGGTACATTTCCTGTGGTCTGATTATTTTTCATCAGCTTGTAACATTTATAGAAACATTCTCACCATATTAACGAACATGCCATGTGGGCACATGTTTGAATTTATGCATGGCTTACGTTGAAGGTCTTTTTCAAGATTTCTGGAAACAGTCTAGTTTATAATAAAGCTGTTATAATGTAGCTGGAACATATGTTTTTTATATGTTATTTTTTATTTAAAATAGTTATTATATTTGTCTCATACTGTACACTACCTGACAAAAGTCTTGTCTCTTATCCAAGTTTTAGGTACAAGAAATAATCACTTGACTTCTAGTTGATCATGGCTTATATGAAAAGCAAAGGCCTCTAGATTACGCTTATTTTACCAAAATAAAAAATAATCAGGTCTTGATTTTTAATTAATTAATTAGGACAGTAAGGTCTGACTTTGCTTAGGCAAAAGTCTTGTCACTGAACAGAAATAATGTCCAGTACAGAGTATAAAGTCATGCTGCAGTGAAAACAGAACAAATATTGTGTCTGACTCCATCATGAGCTTGGAGGACTGCATCCATACATCTCTGCAATGACTCAAATCACTTATTAATAAAGTCATCTGGAATGGCAAAGAAAGCGTTCCTGCAGGACTCCCAGAGCTCATCAAGATTCTTTGGATTCATCTTCTATGCCTCCTCCTCCATCTTACCCCAGACATGCTCAATAATGTTCATATCTGGTGACTGGGCTGGCCAATGCTGGAGCACCTTGACCTTCTTTGCTTTCAGGAGCTTTGATGTGGAGGCTGAAGTGTGAGAAGGAGCGCTATCCTGCTGGAGAATTTTCCCTCTCCTGTGGTTTGTAATGTAATGGGCAGCACAAATGTCTTGATACCTCAGGCTGTTGATGTTGCCATCCACTCTGCAGATCTCTCACACGCCCCTATACTGAATGTAACCCCAAACCATGATCTTTCCTTCACCAAACTTGACTGATTTCTTTGAGAATCTTGAATCTTCTGCAGTATTTGTGATGATTGGGATGCAGTTCAACAGATGATTCATCGGAAAAATCAACCTTCTGCCACTTTTCCAAATGATCAACTAGAAGTCAAGTTATTATTTATTGCTCTTACAACTGACATCGATGACAAGACCTTGTCAGGTGGTGTATGTTGACATTTTTGTTTCTCTATTTTTCTAACAGTCCATAACAGCCTTGTACACTTCTGAGTTTAAACCCTATGTTGTCTTCGTGAAGCCGCCGTCAATAGAGCAACTGAGACAGAGCCGAAGAAAAGCGAAAGTTCTGACAAGTCAGAATGAGCAAATATCTACAAGAATATTTACGGTAAGAGATTTAATGTTTCGTTCTGATTTTGAAGTGTCTCATCATGTTTTATATTTAAAGGAACACTCATTTTTTGGTTTTATACAACTCACCCAGAGTTTAACAGTTGAGTTTTATCATTGTTGAATCCATTCAGCCGATCTCCAGGTCTGGCGGGAGCACTTTCAGTTTAGCTTAGCATAAATCATTGAATCGGATTAGACCATTAGCATCTTGCTCAAAAATATGATAGCTTTCCTATTTAAAGTTTGACTTTTCTGTAGTTACATAGTGCATATATGGAAAATGAAGAGTTGTTACTTTCTAGGTCAATTTGGCTAGGAAATATACTCTCATTTTGTTGTAGTAATCAAGAAATTGTCCTTCCATATCATGGCTGCAGCAGGCACAAAAGTTTAACTTAGTTACTTTAGTTTGTTTATGTCTTAAAGTTAGCTTTTTAGTGCTTAATCATGATATATTATTTTGTGAAGATTCAAGCTTTAAATGGGAAAATTATCTAAACTCATTTTTTATCTACACGCTAATGGTCTAATCTGATTCAATGATCTATGCTAAGTTAAAAGTGCTCCTGCCAGACCTAGAGATCATCTAAATGGATTGAAAATGGTAAAACTTAACTGCTTAACTCTTGGTGACTTTTTTGATGTAGATACTAATGGTCTAATCCGATTCAATGATCTATGCTAAGCTAAGCAAAGCTAAATGTGCTCCTGCCAGAGCTAGAGATTGTCTGAAAAGATTAAAATGGTAAAAATGCTTAACTCTTGGTGACTTTTTTTGATCCAAATGCTAATGGTCTAATTTAATTTAATAATCTATGCTAAGCTAAGTGCTCCTGCCAGACCTAGAAATCGTCTGGATGGATTAAAAACGTTAAAACTCAACAGCTTATCACTTGTTGAATTTTTTGATCTAGATGCTAATGGTCTAATCAAATTCAATGATCTATGCTAAGCTAAGCTAAGCTAAAGGTGCTCCTGCCAGACCTAGAGATTGTCTGAATGGGTTAAAATAGTAAAACTCAATTGCTTAACTCTTAAAGACTTTTTTTGCTATGGATGCTAATGGTCTAATCTGATTCAATGATCTATGCTAAGCTAAGCTAAAAGTGCTCTTGCCATACCTAGAGATTGCCTGAATGCATTAAACATGGTAAAAACCAACTCCTTGACTCTAGTTGACTTAAAAATGAATGCATTTTCAAAAAATGTGAAGTGTTTTCTTAAGAAATACGTATGATAAGTTAATTCTGTTGACTTTTTTTTAAAGACTCGGGTGTCTAGGGCTGTCATCATAACCTATCAATTTAATGCCGAGTAAAAAAATGTGTCAATACAGGCTATGCTGTATGTATAAAAAACATATTTTATAAACCAAGTTCATGATATTTAAAGTAACCTAATGTTGACCAAAAACCAGAGTAGGCTTGACCTGACCAATCATCTTGACCCTGTTTCAGCTTCTTTAGCATTTCATGCACCTTTCTGGCAAAGGGTCCCTTTTAAAAGTGTCTCCAGGGTGGGCTGCAGGTGAGCAACAACTGTCAAAAGGCTTTTCAGGCTTTGGGGCAGAAGGTTTGCCCGTGACCCCACCGAGAACCCATCTGGGTCCTGCTGTGAGCTTGAGCACCTCAGTCTCCCCCGGGGTCTTATAAAAACTTAGGTCATCCTTTCACACCTGGATGTTGTTTTACAAACTACCCAGGCTCCTGGGTGCAAATGTGTTGCTCATCTTTCCGTATTAACTCAGGACATGTCCTATATTACTGCACCGAGCCCTGACCTTAACCAGACAGAGTTTGACATGGCTTGTTTGAGTGATTTAGAGCGCTCGTCTTTACGTTCTCCTTCACTTTTTTTGTTTTTAAAGTCTGTTCAATCTGACGAATAATGTCACGTTGTTTTTTATAATCCATAAACCGTAAAGTGAAATACCTTTCGGGGTACGGACAGACATTTATAGGCAAGATGTGTTCTTTTGGACCATCTGCAGCTTTGGGTGATGTATATAAAATAATGTCTTCTCGATGTTTAAAATAGTGGACGGTGTCAAAGCTGAGGGAGAACATTTCTCACACTGACCATTGACCTGAATGAATTTAACAGGAGCTCTTTAAATATACTCAACTGGAGGAGTACCTTCGCTCGGTTTTACTAAAATGGTTCAAGATGACCATACGCACAAAGAAGTTTAGACATTTTGTTTACAGGAACGACTAAAACAAAAACACTTAAACCATTGTATCATCAGAATTTAGCAATATGTAAACAGTGAAAAGTGATTAGTTGAGATTACTTTAAAAAAGTGAGAAATCTTGATGCTTTTAAAGTGATTAGTTGACTTTACTTAAAAAACAAGTGAGTAAACCTGCTGCCTTAAAATTATTATGCAAATAAACTACATGAGGTGGCGCGGTGGCTTAGTGGTTAAAACAATGGCTTCACAGCTAGAAGGTTGCTGGTTTGAGTCCCGGCTGGGCTAGTTGGCATTTCTGTGTGCAGTTTGTATGTTCTCCCTGTGTTGGCGTGGGTTTGTATGGGTGTTTTCCAGTACTGGGCTTGGCTGGAAGGGCATCCGCTGTGTAAAGCATATGCTGTAATAGTTGATGGGTAATCCCAGTGTAGTGACCTTTAATAAATGAGGGACTAAGCTGAAGGAAAAAGAATGAATAAATAAAAAAACTATGTGCATACTTAAAAAAATTAAGTTGAATCAACTGAACAGTTCCAAGTTGAAACAAGGTTACTCGCTGTTTTTAAGTAACTAATCGCTTTTTACAGTGATATTTGAAGTCTACAAAGAGAAGGTACAGTACACTCATGGTGAAAATATCCAATCTATCAGCATTTTATTTTTTTCAAATAATGTTATTATTTACCATAATGTTATATAAATATAATATATAATGTTAAATATTTGTATATATTAGTATTTCTATTTCTCTATTTTTCATGTTCGATGTAGCCAACAGAACAACACCGTCTGCGAATAACAGAGATGAAATCTTGTGGTCCCTGAACCGGACCCCTCCAGCCCAAGGCTGCGCTCTGAAATTCTGTCCATAAAAATTAAGAACACAATTGGTGACAAGGCCGTGAGATTGTGTTGGAAATAAACACTATAAAATTAATTTGTTGATAATTACTAATTCTTAAATATAAACAAGCTTGTAAACCTGTTGCTTTTAAGGCTGACTTTACTTTAAAAAAAATAGTGAGTAAACCTGTTGCCTTCAAATTATTACGTGTGTAGAGTTACTGAAGTTTGTCCTGCGCGCTTGCGTTTTTTTTTTTCATTTACTTCTTTGGTTTTGTGCGTTAATCTTATCGTTGCTATTATTCAAAAAAAGGTAAGGATTTGCACTCAATTGCTTCGTACTGTTTTTATTATTTCTTTTTCTTACATTTTACGGGTGATTAAAAGAGATGTTTCGGCACAAAGCCTTCCTCAGTGTGTGACACAATTCTTTAACTCCACCCTTTTATCCAATAGTTAATCACAATGTGCAATTAGGTAGACCGTCACTCACTTTTCATTATCCATTAATCACACAATAACTTATAATCTTCACAGCATTAACAATAAACAATCTTCACATTTCCGACCTCACTCTACAGAGATACAGTGCATCAACTATTATCATTAATCAGGTGTACATCAATACAATAAAAATCCGACAGTTAACATTAAAAGTTTTCTACATTTGAAAATGTAAATCACAAGTCTTACCTTCACCTCTACCCACATAACCAATTATACAAGAGACATATACCCTCATCTTCAAAAACAATTTGCGAAACATACAAAAAATACCTACATTCAAAAACCATTACTACATAAGGAAACAGCATATCAATTATCATCATATTTTTAACAGTTTACGTTACAATATATGATGATCAATTACTCGAAAAATACCTTTACCTTCCAAAACATCGTCTCGCAAGAAAACAGCACATCAAACATCAAGTTTATCAGTCCTCTCCTTTTCATTACAATATCATGATCAATTACTAGCAAAATACATTTACCTTTAATAACATTACATAAGAAAACAGCACATCAAATAACATTAAGTTTATCAACATTCTCTTTTTCATTACAGTACATTATCAACCTCTCGAAAAATAGCTTTATCCACAAAAAAACATTTCACAAAAAAAGAAAAAATTCACACACAAAAAAACTCTTCAAATTATTAAGAAACAAATTACGTGCAGAATTATTATAAAAAAAAAAATTAAGTTGATTTGTTGCTTTTAATAGGCGATGCAGTGGTGTAGGTAGTTCTTTCACCTCATAGCAAGAAGGTCACAGGTTCGAGCCTCGACTGGGTCAGTTGGCGTTTCTTTGTGGAGTTTGCATGATCTCCCTGCGTTCGCGTGGGTTTCCTCTGGATGCCTCGGTTCCCCCCACAGTCTAAAGACATGCGGTACAGGTGAATTGGGTAGGCTAAATTATCCATAGGGTATAAGTGTGAATGAGTGTGTATGGATGTTTCCCAGAGATGGGTTGCAGCTGGAGGGGCATCCTCTGCGTTAAACATGTGCTGGATAAGTTGGCACAGTTCGCGGCCACGCTGTTCTCACGCAAAAAGCCGCCGGATCGGCCGACCCGGCCGCCCTCCTCTTCCTCCTCCTCCTTCCCTAAACCCAAGCGACGATTTGAAAAAGCCATCCAGAAAAAAAAAAAAGCAAAAGCCCTCGTCTTCGATTCCAACCTTGTTTTCGGATCCCGCCGCGTTCTCGCCCTTATTTTTCGGATTCTGTTTTTAATCTTACCTGATTTGTGGAACCGCTGTTCCCCGGACTCGATCCCGGTCGTCGTCTCCGCGGCCGGCTACTCCTACGGGGCCTCCGCTCCGCTGACACAACGCTGTGAGCTAAGCGGACAAACTGGTTGCATCGGGAAAGCCCACCACTTGGAGGCGAGCCGTCGGCCGGCGAGTGCGAAGAGGAGGAGCGGAGCAGCGCCACACCGCCCCGCAGCGTTTGCTCGAAAAAAACTAAACGCGTCCGTACGTACCTCCGGCCACGTAAATCGCGGTCTCCAGAAACGTCCGCAGGGCTACGTTTCCAGAATGAGCTTGGGTTGCAAAAAGTAAATGAATGAATGAATGTTGCTTTTAAAGTAGAGTAACTAATCGCTTTTCACCTCCTCACTATTTTACAGGAGGAGGACTTCCAGAATATGATTTCCAGCGCTCAATCCATGGAGCACAACTACGGCCACTTGTTTGAGAAAGTGATCATCAACGAAGATCTGGCTGCGGCTTTCACTGAACTGAGAGCCGCACTGGCGAAGACAGAAACAGAGACTCGCTGGATCCCAAATGCATGGGCTCACGTCTGAGAAAGCCATTCATGTTCACCGAGCCACTCAGACACATGATAACTTTTGACTGTGTTTTGGAGATCTCTCTGCATATGAAAAAGGCACAGCATATTATTGTAATTATACGCTTATAAGCAGTGCGCGCTGGCCCGTCATGAATCCACTCCATTCATAACCGCCAAAAAACTCATGACACACTGCGCCGGAGCTAAAATAGTTCTGTTCATGCTGAGGAACGAATAATTGTAAAGAATTTGTTTTATCCTGTCCCTTAATTCCGACATAATGATGTACATTATGCTATATTACCAGATGATTTTTTGCTTATAAACATATTGCTTTGTGCGCTGTTGTGGCTCATGTTTTGACGCTAATCACTTGCAGACGTGGACTTTCCATTAAATGGATGTGTTCTCAATTTGGTTGAACTTTTTTTTTGTCTTTGTTGCAGATTGTGAGTACAAGCTTGAACTCTGGATTAGACCTCTGAAACACATCCAGGTACATGCGCACCAAACAATTCCAGCTTTAGATTTGTTCCTGATATTGTGGCTTCACAATGCTCAAGAAAATGAGTGTTTGCTTGTACTGTATAGGAGGTGATCCATGAGTCCATGCTCAAAGGGATCAATCCAAAGCACATCGACTGCTTTTTAAAGCACAAAATCTAGCAATGAAGAACTCCCATGGATGCTCTTGTCAAATGTTTGGAAAGGCGAGCATGGATGCTGGGCGATATGTATTTCACTTCACAGCAAGAAGGTCGCTGGTTTACGTCTAGGCTGGACTAGTTATCATTTCTGTGTGGAGTTCGGATGTTCTCCTCGTGTTGTCAATGCCTCCTTCATCCTACAACAGACATGCTTAATAATGTTCATGTCTGGTGACTGGGCTGGCCAATCCTGGAGCACCTTGACCTTCTTTGCTTTCAGGCTTCACTCTGATATGGAAGCTGAATTGTGAGAAGAAGCGCTATCCTGCTGAAGCTGGGTCAGTTGGCATTTCTGTGTGGAGTTCGGATGTTCTCCTCGTGTTGTCAATGCCTCCTCCATCCTACAACAGACATGCTTAATAATGTTCATGTCTGGTAACTGGGCTGGCCAATCCTGGAGCACCTTGACCTTCTTTGCTTTCAGGCTTCACTCTGATGTGGAAGCTGAATTGTGAGAAGAAGCGCTGTCCTGCTGAAGCTGGGTCAGTTGGCATTTCTGTGTGGAGTTCGGATGTTCTCCTCGTGTTGTCAATGCCTCCTCCATCCTACAACAGACATGCTTAATAATGTTCACACATGG
This sequence comes from Danio rerio, assembly GCF_052040795.2. Classification (NCBI taxonomy): domain Eukaryota; kingdom Metazoa; phylum Chordata; class Actinopteri; order Cypriniformes; family Danionidae; genus Danio; species Danio rerio. Next base: position 4,610,521 of record NC_141022.1, read on the forward strand.
TGGAAGAGTTGGCGGTTCATTCCGCTGTGGCGACCTCTGATAAATAAGGGACTAAGCCAAAGGAAAATGAATGAATTAAGAGATAGTTCACCCAAAAATGACAATTTACTCACCCTTTACTCTCCCTTAAGTGGTTCCGAACCTTTATGTGTGTCTTTTTTCAGTTGAACACTAAAGAATATATCCTGAAAGCAAGCATTTTTGACGAGAGAGCAGTGCGAGAACTGGAGAATGGCGGACTTTGTCTTTTATAAGTTAAGTTTGTTCACATTTAGACACATCGCCGTGCCATCGTGTTCAGCTAAATCAGGGGTGGCCAACCCTGTTCCTGGAGAGCCACCTTTCTGCAGATTTCAGTTGCTACCCATATCAAACACACCTGAACTATTTAATTAGGACCTGAACACCACGTGATAATTACAGGCAGGTAATTATCCCACAACATGATGCTGCCGCCCCCATCCCTCACAGTAGGGATGGTGTTTCTAGGCTTGTAAGCTTTCCCCTTTATCCTCCAAATGTAACACTGGTCATTATGGCCAAACGGTTTAATCTTAGTTCCATCAGTCCACAGGACATGTCTCCAAACATTATTCTTTTGCCCCAGTGTCATTTAGCAAATTGTATTCTGGCTTTTTTTGTTGATTCTGGTTTGTTCATTTTCCTGTTGTCACACAAGGAAGCAGTGTGTTTGAGGTTTCCCTAATAACTGTTCTACAGTTTTGCCTCCAATGAACTCAAAAGTTGTCAATTAGCCCATCAGAAACTTCCAAAACCTTGATCCCATCATCTGAGCTTTTTCAGAGGCGTAATAATCTTATTGTATGTAAAAAATATATCTCTCATTATTCAGCTATTAAGCAGAACAGAAACAAATATGATAATCCTAACTTACCTAAAAGAGAAAAGGTTTAGTCACATTAAAAATCTGACTTTTTATTTAAATTGATATGTGCCTTTTTAGACAGTGAATGTAAATTTTCAACTGTATATAAGTTTAAAACTAACATACCCTTTCAATTTAACAATCCACCTGCTAAGCTATCCAATTCAGAGACCTCTTTTTTTTTTTTTAGTAATTACATCAATCCTCAAACTCAAGTGTTTTCAAGCATTTGTGGCAGATGTGAAATGAGTTTATTAGTCAGTCACAGTGATCTCAATATCAATCAAAACTTTTTTTTTTTGTATCTAACTGACTTATAATGACTACAAAGAGGCCGGTACAGAAAGAAAGCTCTTTCTATTTGTCTGGTTTTGTGTTTGAGGAGCTGGATAGGTCTACAGCCCAGGTTTTGTGGCTTTTACGAGAGGTCAGGTTCCTTCACGGGCTCACGTCATCGCTATTAAAGGGCTATCTGAACAGCGAGGCCAGAGTGAGTTAAAAAGACAAGCAGACTTGAAGCGCGCACATGCACACTATGACCATGCCAACAAAAACACGCAACAGAGCTGCGGACAAGGCTTTAAAATAACTGATTGAGTAAAATATGCTTCCGTAATTCACGTCGAACAATCCTGATTATCACAAAATCGAGCTGCAGAGGCAGCAAGAATGATGAACGGAACATCATAAAACAAAGCACGCTTTATCCTCGATGTCAAAATAAGGCAGTCGCACTTTGGCCATCGTTAAATTGAGGCCTTCTTCTCTTTGCAAAACGACCGTTTGTGGTCAGCAGTGAAATCAAATCAACTGCTGCGTGTTTACAGGATCTAATCATGCAGAGATGAGGTTAGTTGATAGGGAGAGGTTTCAAAAACACTGTTTTAAAGCACACTAACTCATCATGAGTGCTAACAGAAAGGGCTAAATAAGTGCACTCTGAACAGCCTCTATAGCTACAGCTTCTATAGCGCATTTACAATGTGGATTGTGTCGAAGCAGCTTAACATATGGCTCGTTTCCACTAACTGGTACAGTAAGGTTCGGGTCGGTACGGGTCACCTTTATCAGGCTTGCGCTTCCACCACAAAGGGTACCCTTTTTGGTGGGCGTGGTGTATGACAAAGTTTAAGTCGACCTCATCCTCGCTCGAATAAATGTCTACAGTAAGGCTGTACAGATCGTTCACATATCATAATGAGCAGCACTTAAACAGATGCTTTACACACATAAATACTTGTTTATAAATGTTTATTACTAACTTTTTTATGAACATGAGTTGATTATAACTGCAGATATATGACAGTGTGAAATAGGCCACTGTAACGTCTGTAATTATATAAAATAAATACATAAATGCAACATATATGAACACATACAGCCCCTTACAGTCTACAATATATTATTAATTACAGTAAAACTACACACAGCATACATTTAGTCCTTATTTGAGTATAAAAACACATGCAATATAGCCCACAATCAGCACAAACCTCTCATCTGTGTCTGTAATCTTCAGCAGCACATGTAAGCTCTGTTAGAGAGTAATTTTGTCATTCCCAGTTCATAATACTCCAAAAGGCGAAGATAAACATGGCAGTTTGTTCGTGATTCAGGTTGTTAAACACTTTTGCTCCTGTGTTTTGCTGGGTTTCTCCTTTTTTCCGCGCTTTACTCTCGCGCTTGTCCTTTTCTTTCTGAATGGATCAGATGACGGAGACACTTCAACAATCACGTAACGTTACACTTTATTATCATCAGCTCAAGAAGTTTGTTATATCAACTATAGACGCGATTGCGTGCTCCCAAAAGAAAGCGAATTCTGCTCACACTTTTAGACGGGCTCGTAAAGCAACAACAGGACACGGCAGATTTTGTTTTTCTTTGCATTGTGTCTGTTCATCAAGACGACACGGTTTGTTTGAGTCCGGGTCATCCATGGCTGGTTATTTTTTGCATATAGTAACGTTATATTCATGTAATCTCTCGGCTGTGTATTAGAACATGGCGGATCCTTTGTTTACATTCTGTCAAGCTCCACGAGCTCGTGACGTATCTCTGTAATCAATCAGCGTTCGGCTGCGCGTGTAGCTCCACCTTTTGGTACCTTTTCTCTCGTTTGGTACCCTTTCTAAAGGGTGCCGAAAAAGTGGTATGGTATGGTTTGGTTTGATACGCTTATTGACAGTGGAAATGGCCATAAAAGCTTACCGTACCGTACCACTCAGTGGAAACGGGCCAATAGAAATTCTAGTACCTGTATCAGTCCAGTTTTCAGAGTTAGTTCAGTTCAGTGTGGTTTAATTTTCACTGCTGAAAGTCCCAACTCTGAAGAGCAAATTCATTGATATGCAGCTCCACAATTCCCAAACCAAGCAAGCCAGTGGCGAGGAACAAACTTCACCGATTGACGAAAGTGAAGAAAAAAACCTCGAGAAAAACCAGGCTCAGTTGAGCATGACCAAAGGTTGTAGAACGCAGGACGTCCATCGTGTAGAAGCTGCAAGTGTGAGTATGTCACTGGCAGAGACTCGTCTGTCACTGGGGTCTTTCAGCAATCAGTCTCATGCTCTCCACTCCTCCATGACTACCACAGTATCTGCTCAGGATACGGCCTGGTCCAGGATTATTGAAACCGTGGGATCATCTTCTCACTGGTCTTGGATTGAATCTGTGGCACTGCATAGTCTGAGGGCCTCGGGATGAGTATTCCAGGTGGAAATAGAGAAGAAAGAGAATAATTAGCGTAGCTGCTGTTCGTAGTGTATACATACAAGATGCAGAAACCTATGTGGAGCACATTCATGTATCATACCGCTTAGTGATGCACTGAGTGTATGCTTTACTAAAAACATAGATCTTTAATCTAGTTTTGAACTGCGAGAGTGTGTCTGAGCCTCGGACGTTATCAGGAAGGCTATTCCAGAGTTTAGGAGCCATAAATGAGAAGGCTCGACCTCCTTTAGTGGACTTTGCTATTCTAGGTACTACCAGAAGCCCTGAGTTTTGAGATCGTAAAGAGCGGGTTGGATTGTAGTGAGACAGGAGGTTGGTTAGATAAACAGGAGCTAAATTTTTTAAAGCTTTATAGGTAAGAAGCAATATTTTAAAATCAATAAGAAACTAGGTATAAACTATACCTACACACAGCTCTGTCCAAACAGCTCCCAAAACATAGTTTTCATCTTAGGTGCCCTTTAATTCCTTCATTTTGTCCAGACACAAATCAATAGTATGGAACCCAGCCTTGTTTTACAGTGTAGTTCAGTGTAACACACAGATCCAGTTCCAAAGAAACCATCTGCTTTTGTACAAGCAAAACATTTCATGTAGTCTTTCATAAGGTCGTCCCGCTGTACCACATCTGTGTTGGCTCAATGCAAAAACCCCTTTGAGATTTTGCATAGCAAACCATTCCCAAGTATGGATCCGCTAAAACCCCCCACTGACCTCAGAATTGCTGTTCATCATTGCTGATCTACACAGGTGTACGTCTATGGTACGGTTTCAGTAAGAAGGCCACCGTTTTCTTTCCAGTGGCATGATTACGTTGGCCTGGAAAGTGAAGAATTCCCCACAAACTTGTAGTGTATAACCAAGCACGCGTAGACTTCAGGTCTCTCGCTGCCAAATGGCGAACTAAAGCGTGTAATCATTCTGACAGCTGGACAGTTTCAATTAAGCGTTATTTATGGAGACCTGAGGAACACGGGACACGCGCTGGAGAAGCCATGGGATCCTAAACAAACTGAGAGCCAATCACAACAGATCGAGGCCTTCCATACAGCGGACTGCAGCACACCAGAGATTGATTTCTCTACAATTCTGTGATCGATACGGATGAAACAGACCACCTCTAAGAAAGAAATATCCAGCTACGCCACAAACTGCTTCGATTTTTATGAGAAGTTCGCTTAAACTCCAATCACCAAAACTGCGCTTGGGTCACGACCATAACCGTCAAACCGCCATCCTGTGTGATTCATTTAAAAACACAAACGCTCCTTTTTGGTGTTTTGCCCCCCGCTAGTTAATGAAAGAGTGTGCGGTTGTATTGTTGGGCTCCACCTTCACAAGCACGCGACCACGAAATCAGCGTGAGCACAAAGTCCTGCTGGGAAACTTGTGTGTTAAACTGACATATCTAGTATATATTCGGTGTAAAATCTTCCAGAGACAAATGCCTGACTGGAATTGACATCTACTTTTACCTTTTGCTGCTCACATGTAAAAGAGTGTATTAATGATGCTCTGTTTTTCAGCAATGCTAGTTCTGGAAGTCTTTTGTTTCTAAGGCTGCGTCCGAAACCGCCTACTACTCAGTAGGTACTGCATTTGAATTTAAACGTACTACTCGGCCGTTAGAAAAGTACGTTCTATACAGTATGACTGTGAAAAGTAAGAATGGATTTCGAACGTACTACATCTGATATTTTGTCATGGTCACGTGACCTACCTGCGTCAATTGCGTTGCTTTACTCCCATTCATGAATTCGCTCGCCGGGCATCATGGGATAGCACAGCATGCATGGGATGCGCACTCGAATTCTATGAATTCGGACATACTACTCGGCTCGCATACTGATTTAAGCATACTATATAGTATGGAAGTATGCGGTTTCGGACGCAGCGTAAATGTTTTTGTTTGTTTGCGTAGCCCTATATACATTTCTGGAGATTATGTAGCCAGAAGTACGTATGGATAAATTTCGTGTTTACAATAAACGCTACGAGCCACTATGATGACGTTCCTTTCAGCACTAGCAACTGACTGTTTACCTCCGTATTCATTCTGTGCTTTTGAAAACACTATCGGTTGGGGTCAGAGTGGGGTGAGTGGGTTATCGTTGGTCAGTCAGTCAGTCAACAGTGGCCTCTGGTGGATTAACAGCAGGCACAAATGGCACTCGCAAGAAATTTGAGATCTGAAAAAGCATACACAGCGGCCCTTTGGTGGATTTGTGAAAACAAAAACTGCAAAAAAATAAACGTACCTCCTAGGATTTATTTTGCAATCTCCAGAAATTTATACAGAGGTACGTAATCAGAATGAGTCTAGGTTGTTATTTTAATGTACAATTCACAATTGCTAATTAAGTAGGACTTTTAGCTCTATAAGCTATCAAATCTCATTAGCCCTTTCTCCACTGTATAACTTACACAGTCTGATTAAAGAGCAACAAATGAATGAAAGGTTTTTTATTACATTAAATAGGAGGTGTCACTTTTAAAAGTGCTCAAATCTAACGTTATAATGAAAGCATTCGACTGCTTTCCTAACTTTTTATGCACATTCAAGATTAAAATAGATATGTTCGAAAAAAAAACCCACCAAGATCGACATCTTTATAAATCTTTTTTTTTTTGTCTTTAATTCTCTGACCATATATTCAGTTTGAGCTCATTGGATGTAATGCTTTTTGCATACTGGGGAAGTGCAGATATCCAGACAGAGGGCTAGACGTACCTCTTCACCCTCCTTTTATTTCAGGATAGAACATCGAAAGTCCTTTAACTCATATATAAGAAAAGCTCTTGTTTTTCCATAAGATGTGATTTACAGCGATGTCTATCACTTCTTGTTAGAGTAGAAGTTTTGGGTAGCATGTGAGCAGAGCTGAGGGCCCGCAGGTTTAATGGACTGTGACCGGAGAGCACATAAAGAGCTGAAGAAACCTCCTGTTTACCTTTAACCACATCATTCACTCGGCCATTCAAGTTGGAACCGGGATTAGAAAAATGCTATTTCCTTTCTTTTTTTTTTTCTGTGTTGTGTTCCAAATGCACCTTTAAGGTGCAGTAAAATTAAATGCTTGGGACTTTAAATTTCTACATTCAGGTCTAAATTTTCTGATATCACAACAAAGACGAAAGCCTTTTTAGTAGAATGAAAAGAAAACTAAATAATTTTGTGTGTCTTTGTCATCATCATTATTATTATTATCTGTTATTGTTACTGTTAATAATAAATAATGTGATTTAGTCATAATGATTAAATAAATAAATAAGAAAACAAATTTATAGGACTAATTAGTTTTTACTTGATCGGTTGGTTGGTTAGTTGGTTGATTGATTGATTGATTAATCGAATGGTTGGTTGGTGATTGGCTGGTTAGTTGGTTGATGGATTATTGGTGGATTGATTGGTTGGTAATTGTTTGGTCAGTTGGTGGATGGATGGATGGATGGTTGGCTAATTGAGATAATGACTGAGATGGATTGATGGAGATTGATTCCATAAAAGGATATTTCAAAAACAAAAGCAGAGTGAATTTCAAACAGCCGAACTAGTTTTCCTTTTCCCTCTTACTTCTTACAAAAAAGTGGAGGAAATACAGACAAATTCGCAATGCACAAACAACAAGCTCAACGACAAATTCTCTGCAATCCCTCGAAGATGAAATCTCTTTAATCCATTTTCTCACTGTGCATGAAACCAAAAGGCTCCCACGATTGGACATGGCAGAAACATGACATAATGAATGTTTATGTAAAAAAAGACATCCACAACGAGCTCTATGTATTGTAACCAGCCTGCTGAACGTCATCCATTTATAAGGATTTTATTTGGCGTAGAGAAGCACAAGCCGGCAACTGTTTTCCAATAAAAACACTTGATACATGACATTTATTAATGGATGTATGGCTGGTTGTTTGTTTGTTTGTTTGATTGGTTATTGGTTGGGTGGTTGGTTAATTTATTGACTGATTGATTGATTGATTGGTTGGTTGGTTGATTGACTGATTGGTTGGTTGTTTGCTTGTTTGATTGGTTATTGGTTGATTGATTGATTGGTTATTGGTTGGGTGGTTGGTTAATTGATTCATTTGATTGATTGGTTGATAGATTGATTGATTGATTAATTGATTAATTGATTAATTGATTAATTGATTAATTGATTAATTGATTGATATGCTGATTGATTAATTAATTGATTGATTGATTGATTGATTGATTGATTGATTGATTGATTGATTGATTGATTGATTGATTGATTGATTGATTGAATATTGGTTGGTTGGTTGGTTGGTTGTTTGCTTGTTTGATTGGTTATTGGTTGATTGACTGATTGGTTATTGGTTGGGTGGTTGGGTGGTTGATTGATTGATTGATTGATTGATTGATTGATTGGTTGGTTGGTTGGTTGGTTGGTTGGTTGGTTGAATATTGGTTGGTTGGTTGTTTGCTTGTTTGATTGGTTATTGGTTGGTTGGTTGGTTGGTTGGTTGGTTGGTTGAATATTAGTTGGTTGTTGGATGGTTGGTTGGTTGGTTGGTTGGTTGATTGAATATTGGTTGGTTGGTTGTTTGCTTGTTTGATTGGTTATTGGTTGATTGGTTGAATATTGGTTGGTTGTTGGTTGGTTGGTTGGTTGATTGAATATTGGTTGGTTGGTTGTTTGCTTGTTTGTTTGATTGGTTGTTGGTTGGTTGGTTGGTTGGTTGGTTGGTTGATTGAATATTGGTTGGTTGGTTGTTTGCTTGTTTGATTGGTTATTAGTTGGTTGCTTGGTTGATTGGTTGGTTGGTTGATTGACCAATTGAGACTTGATTTTGAAATTATTTTTTCAAAATGAATTTTAAACATCCTAACACAATTTCCTTTTTCCTCTTATTTCTCACAGAAATTTGCAATGTACAAACAACAAGCTCATTAAACAACAAATTGATTGATTGATTGATTGATTTTCCCATTTTCCTCTTATTTGTCACTGAAATGTGCACTGATTGATTGATTGATTATTGGTTGGTTGGTTGCTTGTTTGGTTGGTTGGCTGGTTGGTTGGTTTATTGGTGATTGGTTGGTTGGTGGACCGATGGTTGGTTGGTTGATGGTTGGTTGGTTGGTCGGTTGATTTATTGAGTATTGTTGGTTGGTTGGTTGATTGATTATTGGTTGGTTGGGTGGTTGTTTGGATTGTTAGATGGTGGGTGGGTTGGTTGCTTGGTGAATGGATGATTGGTTTGTTAGTTGATTGATTGATTGATTAATTAATCAACTGAGATTTGATATTTTTAAACAAATACAAATAGAGTGAATTTCAAACAACCTATACACATTTTTCCATTTTCCTCCTCTTTCTCACTGAAATTTGCTATGCACCAACAATAAGCTCATTTAACAACAAAGTCTTTTGAATCCCTCGAAGATGAAATCTCTTTAATCCATTACCTTACTGTGCATGAAACCAAAAGACTCCCACGAGTCACTTCTCCTTATTTGACATGGCAGAAACATGAATGTAACGAATGTTTATATAAAAAAAGAATCCATCCACAAAGAGCTCTATTTACTGCAACCGTAACCAGCCTACTTAAGGTCATCCATTCATATGGATTTAGTTTGGCGTAGAGAAGCACAGGCCGGCATCTATTTTCCAATAAAAACACTCCTTTATGTGGCTGTTGCGAGACAAGACTCCAAAAAGCAGGACGCTTCCTCTCTGGAGTGTTTTCGACATGTCTGTAACAGTTCCTGAAGATACACATAAGCAGGTATAAGAGCAGAGGTGTCGCTGCCTTGTGGCCTTGGCAGCATCAAGCGCTTTTAGCCAAAAACATCAGTTCGGGAAAAAGAACACGAGACCACATCCGTCTCAAACAGCTACGTTATGTTGTGTCAGGCGATTTCTTTTTACAGCATTCAACACGAAATCAGCAGGTCCTCGGAGGAGGCGTGATTCGGACCATGACTTCAGCGCCGTTGATTGTAGGAACTCCCATCGTGGTGATTTACGGATGTTTATTTTCCTCGCACAATGAGAGGCTGTGAGAGAGGCAGCAGCCATCTGGACGGGTCCTCGGACGGGTATTAATTCAATCTGCTCCTGTTAACGAAATGTTATGGCTTTAAGTCATGCATCAGAGGCCAGGGAAGAGGCTCAGCCATGCATGCTTCAGTGTTCCAGCTCAAAGGCAAAGTCATCTGTCCGGTGAAAACCCGTCAATGTATCTGTGTTTGTCTTTGTTTTACATGTTGTACATCTACTTTATGAATGCTTTCTGAAATTCCTGAACACGTGCAGTCGAAGTCAAAATTATTTGCCCTCCTGTGATTTTCCTTTTCAAATATTTCCAAAATGATGTTTAACAGAGCAAGGAATTTTTCCAACCCAGGCTCATTCTGAAAACGTAGTCCAGGTGACGTTTCTGGAGACCGCGAAATACGTCCCGGGAGGTACGTATTTGTTCAGTTTTTGTTTTCGTGAATCCGCGAGAGGCCGCTGTGCGCGCTTGTTTGTATCCAGAGGTCGCTGTCTGACTGACCGAATGATTGACTGCGCGACCGGCCAATCGGCTGACCTGCCCTCCTCCTTCCCTGAACCCAACCAGTTTTACCGATTGACCCGCCCGCCCGCTCACTTCCTTTAACCCGAGCAACAATTTAGAAAAGCCATCTAGAAAAAGAAAAGCCCTCGTCTGTTTTTTTTAAACCATGTTTTCGGATTTCACCGCGTTCTCACCCTGTTATGAACTCGTTCGCTTTATTTTTTGGATTCTGTTTTTGTCTTACCTGGTTTCTGGAACCGCTCTTACCCGGACTCGAACCCGGATGCCTTTGTCAACTCCTCCTCTCTGCATCTGAAGTCCGCCGACGCACACGATGAGCTGACCGGACAAACTGACTTCAGCGGGAAAGACCTATACACGGAGGTAAGCGGTCAGCCGGCAAGTGCGAAAGGGAACAGCGTCACACCGCCCCGTAGCGCTCGCTTAAAAAATTAAATGCAGCCATAAGTACCTCCCAGGACGTATTTCGCGGTCTCCAGGACTAAGTTTTCAGAATGAGCCTGGGTTGAATTTTTCACAGTATTTGTAAAATATTTTTTCTTTTGGAGAAAGTCTTATTTGTTTTATTTCGGCTAGAATAAGAGCAGTTTTTAAATACTTTAACACCCTTTTAAGATCAATATTATTAGCCCCCTTAAGCAATATTTTTGATTGTCTACAAAACAAACTTATACTTTATTAACTTTCCTAATTAACTTGCCTAGTTAGTCTAATTAACTTTAAACCTTAATTTAAACTTAATTAATATGTTATTTACAGACTGTAATCTATTGTAAAGTGTTATGCAGACCGCTTTAAACTATTAAGAGCCATGTTATAGGCAGCTATGGTTCAGAATCAGTAATATAAGGGACTCGGGAAGTCAGTATCAGCGACTATACACCAGAGCAAAAAGTCCAACAGAATTTTCTCCATTTAATCTTGAAAGCGACTATGAGTTATGTGGAGGAAATTGATCAAACTTGACCTCTTATATACCCAAAGCCGGAAGAGTGGCATTTTGGAGGAATATGTTGGATTGCTGCTCCTTTGAGCTAGAAAAATAACCTACAAAATTCCTACACCCGCAGCCAAATATCATGTTATTCCACCGTGATGGGAGATTCATTTTCCATTACAAAATATCCTAATTTGTGTGTCTGGTCTTTCAGTTTTGGATGGACTTTTTTTTTTTTGTGGAGGATTATGCCTTGGCTTGTTTGTCTTGGTTCGATGTAGAATATCAGGAGTTTTCTTTCTAGTCTTTCTAAACCTGAAAAATGAAGATGATGTTTAACCCATTTTAACGCTGCTGAAAGTTTCTTCCAGAGTTTTTTGGGTGATGTTTTGAAGGCAACAAGTGTACCAGAACTTTAGGATGAGCTTATGGGAGTTCCTATTAATTTCACAATATTAATCGTTTATTAAGCATTTGAAATGTAAGCATTAACTCAAAATTAAAGGTGCTGTATATAAGTTTTTAACTCTTCTAAAGCATAAAAAGACCGTAATATGTTTGCAGATGTTTAAGAAACATGCTAAGCGAACAATGCTGAAGTCAGATATTCTACTTTGAAAATGTGCGTTACGTGCTGGAACAACTGTATTTGTTTTGGTCATTTAACCCACCCAGTTTAGCCAATTATATTTGAGCACTCCGGGTTGCCTTTGTGGAAAACTGTGTATTTCATTCATTCAGAATGAAAGGGAAGGCTCTCAAAGTATACGTCTGCGACTAAAATGCGACGGCCGGTGGACAGTAACAGCCCCGAAATGAGACACAGATCCAGAGTTCCACCTGAGGTGATTAATAATTAGCAAATGAAATTAATATTCCCAAAAGAAAACTTAATTTCTTATTTTTTAAAAAAATCATCGGGTTCATGTGTATTTAATTAGGATTGAAACAAAACTGGGGAATTTTCCACCTCTGCCATGCGTAATTAAATAGCATCAAACTACTCTAAGAATTTAAAAGATTAAAATCAAAAAGAAATTAAAATAATAATTTTTTTATCAAATAATATACCAATAATCTTTAATCAAATCGTATAACCTTCCCTGCCACCTCAAGACAACTTTTCTTCATTTCTGCCTTCATCCATCTTCCTTCATTTTGCTAGCAACACCCATCTTCCAACAATCCAATTGGTTGCCAGAGGACGAAATCATGTACTACTATTTTTCTAATTTCAGGATCGTTTCACGATGTATCTCACAAGAGGAAAAAAGGACTTAACGTCTGTTTTATGGTGCCTTTAAAAATACCATAATTTTTTTTGCAGATGTTTAAGAAACATGCTAAGTGACAATTCTTGTTTATTTGACAAACAATGCTGAAGTCAGATGTTCTGCTTTAAACATGAGCGTTACATGCCGACATGTCTGTCTTTGTTTTGGTTCCTTTAACCCACCCAATGTCAGTTTAGCCAATTACATTTCAGCAATCCAGGTTCCTTCTGGAAAACAGCATATTTCAGTCTTGAAGGATCTCAAAGTATGTGTCCATGACCGAAATGTGACCTCCTGTAGACAGTAGCAGACTACAAAATGAAACACAGATTCAGAGCTCCACATGAGGTGGGTATTAATTAGCAAATAATATAAATATTATGGATGTAAACATAAAATGTTAAATTGTAACCCTGTGTCCTAACAACACAATAACTGACAAGATTTGCAATATTAAGCAATTTGTCTGTTTAAATACAGCCATTCAGAAGCACAGAATAGTGCACCCACTGCACTCCAACGAAATGGTAAGGTTTATAATCTAATTCTTACACATTAAACATCTTTAACATTATTAAATGTAGATGCTGAATCACTGATGTGTATTGGTTTACACTGAGTCACAGTTCTGAAGTTCAATTTCAAACGATTTATTTTATTTTCCAGATCTGAGGTGAACTATCTGCTGCTGCTTTCAGTAGTATGGCAATAAATGTCATGTAAAATGGCATTCAAACTCGCATTATTAGCATTTACCACTGAATAAAGCACATGAGGTGTACCTGAGGTGATCACTGTCAGTTTTCTGTTGTTCACCTGTGAGAAGCTGTTTCTAATCTATACATTTCAGGTGTTGGTTAGGACAAAAACTCATTTTAAATATGGAAAATATTCACACGCCGCTGTTTTTATTTAGAATGTGACTTAAATCAGACTTTAGGCTTGACAGTCAGGCTCACTGCAGTTGGTATCGTCAATCTGGCAACCTGCACTTGCTTGTGTTCAGAGCCAGGTGTGCAATACCTAGTTCAACCACAGGGTGTTAAACTTACACCTTTAATAGACATTAGTAAGCAGTTTTCAATACAGCTACAATTCTCCATTCTTGATTTATAAGCACATATATAACGAGTGTATTTATTGTATTTTAATAACAGCTAATTTTTCATTACTAAACTAAATATTGCATTGCTTACAAACCAGCTATTTAAAAGTAGTTACTGCCTTTTAAGATCTTTAGGAATAAGTAAGCAAATGATTAATAAACTATTCAAATGAACATTTATGCATCTAATCTTTCAAGTATATAGAAATTGTTTCTCAGTATATTAATAATGAACAATTCTTTAAATCATACTTACAGTGTGGGAATAAGTATTGTACATTTTTGTCAGAAAACATATTTCTAAAGGAGCTGGGGACTTAAAATGTTCACCAGATGTTAGTAACAAGCAAAGAAATCCATATATGCAAAGAAAACAAATGTATTTAAATAGTTTACTAATTAAGCTATGCATAATAAACACAGGGGGGAAAAACTATTGAACACATGAAGAAAGGGAGCTGTAAAAAAAAAAACATGGAAGGTCCAGACAGCAGCTGAAATTTCTCAGTAGTTCTTCAGCAACCCTCTGCCCTTCCTCAGTGTAAGTGAATATCAGCTGCTTCAGTCCAACATCTACATTAGCAAGAGGATGAAGAATAAATCAGGGTGGACATTTCAGCAAGACAATGATCCAAAACACAGACAAGGAGACTCTCAAATGCTTTCAGAGAATGAAAATAAAGCTGTAAAATGGCCAAGCCAATCACCTGACCTGAACCCAATAGAAAATACAAGATAAAGCTGAGATTTGATAGACGAGACCCACAGAACCATCAGGATTTTAACACACTGTCGAAGGCTGTGAAAAACACCTGAGATCACCACTGTATGTCTATTAATGTAGCATAAATGCTAAACAATAAACTATTTGCTAATGCTTAATGAAGGATTAACAATGCAGTTATTAGAGTGTTACCAAAAGCTTTCTATATTCCTCAGTGTTCATTCAAAGTCATGCAATGCAGAAGTTTATAAATTAAAGAATCTGTATCGTTAAAGAAATAATCAATTATGAACAGAAACAAGTTGTCTGCGACTCAGGTTTCACTTCTGTTACTAATTCACATACATCCCTAACAAATCTGTGGCATTCATTGACTGCTCGCGGAAAAACATCCACTTTGACCCTTAAAAACACTGTAGTCGGTGATTTTGTGATGTCAACAATCACAAAAACTCCCTTTTATAATGGCTAAAGCTGTGAAATGGCTTATTCATGGTTTCAGCACGTTGTTGTTTAGGAAAAGGGTATTTACAAGAACACAGAAGTCAGTCACTGAGTACACACACTCAAAAAAAAAAGCATCTTATTAGCCGTTGCATTCATTAAGCTCAACAGATTCTCAAAGGTCAAATGTAACTGCACGGATTGATAGTTGTCATTTAGTTTCACACTTCACTTTAACTGAGACGGTCGTATCGGATTATTAAGACATTTTTGTCCCTTTATCTTTGTCTCCTTATCTTAAATTAGCAAGCTATTTTGTTCATTTTGCTAGCATTCTCCCCACAGATGTGTTCCCCCATGTGCATAATTGCATTGAATATGTACTTTTAATGTGCTCTAAATCAGAAAAGAGAGCACATGTTTGAGGAGAGATTTTAATTTTGCCTTATGCTGTTCAGTTACAGCACATTTTAAATGCATTAATTTTACAATGTATAGTGCTTTTATTGGTAACACTTTATTTTAAAGGTCCATTTGAGTATTAGTAGACAGTCTGCTAAATATCTGCAGATACTGCTCCTTCAAAAGACATTTATCTGACTATCAGAAACTTTGCAAGTACGTGTCATCTTACACTAACTCTAATCCCAGAGTTACTCTAAACCCTACTTATACAGTTGAAACCAGAAGTTTACATACACTCTAAAAATGAAACATAACCTTTTCAAATCATATTACACATTTATTCTTTTGCTTCGTTAGGAATACCTAAATGATTTACATTTGCTAAATGCCAGAATAATGAGAGAATTTTTTTTGTTAATTTCTAGACTGTCAAAAGTTTACACACATTTCCTTGTTATTTTTTTAGCTTTGCTTTTAAACTGTATAACTTTGATCAAATGTTTTGGGTCTCCTTCCACAAGCTTCTCACAAAAGTTTGAAATAATTTTGGCCCATTCCTCCAGACAGAATTGGTGTAACCGAGTCAGATTTGTTGGCTGTCTTGTTCGCACAAGCTTTTTCAACTCTGCCTATAAATTTTCTATAGGATTGACATCAGGGCTTTGTGATGGCCACTACAAAACGTTCACTCTGTTGTCCTTAAAGCACATTTGAACTAATTTGGCAGTATGCTTAGGGTCATGGTCTGTTTGGAAGACCCATTTGTGGCCAAGTCTTGAGATGTTGCTTTAGTATTTCTACACAATGATCTTTCCTCATGATGCCATCTATGCTGTGAAGTGGACCAGTCCCTCCTGCAGCAAAACAGCCCCACAACATGATGCTGCCGCCCCCATACTTCACAGTTGGGATGGTGTTTCTAGGCTTGTAAGCATTCCCCTTTGTTCTCCAAATGTAACACTGGTCATTATGGCCAAACAGTTCAATCTTAGTTCCATCAGACCACAGGACATGTCTCCAAACATTATTCTTTTTCCCAGTGTCATTAAGCAAATTGTAATCTGGCTTTTTTGTTGATTCTGGTTTGTTAATTTTCATGCTGTCACACAAGGATGCAGTGTGTTTGAGTTTTTTTTTTAAATACTATTCTGCAGTTTTGCCTCCAATTAACTCAAATGTTGTCAATCAGCCAATCAGAAACTTCCAAAACCTTGACATCATCATTCTGATGTTTTTCAGAGGCGTAATAATCTTATTGTATGTAAACTTGACTTTTAAGAAAAGTTATAACAATTTCTCAAAAAAAAAATCTCTCTCATTTTTCTGATATTAAGCAGAACAGAAACAAATTTGATCATCCTAACTTACCTAAAAAAGGAAAAGTTTAGTCATATTAACATCTGACTTTTTAAAACGGTTATGTGCCTTTTTATACAGTGTATGTAAACTTCTGGTTTCAACTGTAAACTAATGAGAATTAGTTGGCATGTCAGTGCAATGTAACTAAATATAAAAAAACGGACCATCAAAATAAAGTGACCCTTTTATTAACCATTGATACACTATAGCATTATACTGGAAACACTCCATCCATAGAAATGTGGAAAAAAGAAATATTGAACTGTATTGGACTGGAGAGACTAACTTATATTATCAAAGGCAAGCAGAAGAACTTTGACTATCTTTGGGAACCATATATGAATATTATGTAAATTGTGTATTTGTAAACATGTTTTTTATTTATTAATACCTTTTTTTTTTCTTTTGTTTTATTGTGTTATTGTTTACGTCACACACACACATATATATATATATATATATATATATATATATATATATATATATATATATATATATATATATATATATATATATAATTCAAATATTGTATATGTATGTATGAGCGTATATGTGTGTATGTATGTATGTATATGTGTATATATATATATATATATATATATATATATATATATATATATATATATATATATATATATGTATATGTATATATTTATATTTATTATTATAATTTTTTTTTATTTTTTTTTGTATGTATGGGTGTATATACATATATATAAGAAGGGTGTAGATATGTGCTGTGTAGGCTGCATTGTTGTCTGTATGCCTAGTTGATAGGGTGAAAAGGAAAAAAATCAATAAACATATTGGGAAAAAAAAAACCATTGACACACTAAAAGGGAAAGTTCACTCAAAAATGTAAATCTCCTTAACATTTGCTTTCACTTTAGTGTTTTTTAACTTTTTTATTATTTCTTTCTTCTTTTAACATAAAAGAAGATATTTTGAAGAATGTTGGGGGAAAAAAACTTAAATCCATAGTATGAACAAAAATACTATGTAGGTAACATTCTTCAAAATATCTTCTCTTTTTCCAAACACTCAAACATGTTTAGAAAAAGGGGACAATGAGAAAAGGTTTCAGAATTGTTATTTTTGGGTGAACTATCCCTTAAATGTTTAAGATATTCAAAATGAAATGTGTCGGGAGAAAACATTTGTGTGATATACTGGTTATAAAATAAAATATGAACAAAACTTAAAACCCTTGTTTATATTTAAAGGATCAAAGTCATTATTTTTCATGTGCTTATAATACAACCTTATTACATTTATACCAACCCAGGCACATTCTGATTATGTACCTTTATATACCTTTTTGGAGAAAGCAAAATACGTCCCAGGAGCTACATTTTTTGTATTCACGAATCCGCTAGAGGCCGCTGTGTATGCTTTTTCAGATCTTAAATTTCTCTCGCGAGGGCCATTCGCATCTGCTTGAACAAATTTACCAGCGCCCACCAACTTCCCTAAACCCAACCAACAGTGTTTTCAAAAGCAATCCAGAAAACAAAAAGCCTTCACAACCGCCTGACTTTTACCACATTTTCAGATTTTACCACATTCTCACCTTGTTATTTACTAGTTTATTTTATTTTTTGCCTTTTGTTTTTATCTTACCCGCTTTCTGAAACTGTTCTTTGCCGCACCCGAACCCCGTCGCCGTGGTCAACTCCTCTCTGCGTCTCAAATCCAACAATACACATAGCAAGCTACTGGACAAACTGGTAACAGCTGGAAAATCCCTACGCAGGTAAGCAGTCAACTGTTAAGCGTGAAAAGAAACGACATCATATCGCCCTGTAGTGTTTGTTTTAATAACGAAATGAAAATATACGTACCTCCGGCTACATAATGGTGATCTCCAGAAATGTATATAGGGCTACGTTTTCAAAATGAGCCATTGTTGATTTATACTAGCTTATGTTTTATTTATCAAACTATTACAAAAGCATTGTGGTTTTTTTTTTTGTTTTGTTTGTTTGCATTTAATGTCGGTCAGTAAGCCTACTGTCATTTCTTCCAGCATAATAAGGAGTATGAAAATAAAATCTCTTGATATAAGAAATTATTAACATTTTGCTTGTTGTAAGAAATAAATAATGGACTTAGTTTCAGCCCAGGCTCATTAAAAATACTTGTCTACATTTTTTTGCGAAATGAAAAATAAGTTCACTAGTATCATTTAAAACACCCTTCAGTTGGCATCTACAGGGTGATCTTAAGCACATGGCCCTCTACCATGCAGTGTGGTGGCAGCTGCCACACACATGGGCCAAAAGCAGTCTGACGCCGTAAGTCACTGCAACGCTGCAGAATTATGCCGTCATCATCCTCATCATCTTCACGACCGACTCATTATCATCCCAACACCTCATTATACTCCATTTGGGCTCCAAACACGGACTCATAAATAACGATGATTGCAATAATGAGAGCCGTAATTGCAGGTGCAGTTTCCTCCAAGTCATTAGCGAAGCTGACCCGTGATGAGCCTAATGAGAAACGTGAAATAACAAAAGTTTTTTCGCAGGCTCACCTCTCGCTCTGAATCATAGAGTCAATTGGCTGTGAAAGGCATTAAATTGCCCACTGCTTGTCAACGGAAACCAGCATGATGCGAAGTAATAAGAGGTTAATGTGCTACAAGGGGATTTTGTCTTGAAGCTCAGACCGGGAGTTATGAGGGAGCAGAAAAACATACAAGCCTAAATGAGAAAAATGTTGGGACAGTATGGACAACTCAAATAAAAAAGAAAGTAGTGATTTCTAAATTAACTTTGACTTGTATTTCATTGCAGACAATACACCAAAGATTATTTAATCTGTTTCTCATCATTTTATGTCTTAAATAAACACATTTTTCCAATTTATGTTCTTGCAACACATTTTTTTAAAAGTTGGAACAGTAAAGCATTTACCATTTTGTAATGTTGCCATTACTTTGCACAACACTTTAAAGAAGTTTAGGGACTGAAAACACCAAGTGATTAAGTGTTTCAGGCAACGCAATCTCACGGCAATTCGTAACTTTTTGATTTAGTGGCTAATTCATACGATCTAATTCGTACAATTTATTACGATTTGCTCATCACCCAATGACGGTTGAGTTTAGGGGTGGGGTTAGGTGCCACGCCTCCTTTTTAAAATCGTACATTTTTGTACGACTGAACTTGTACAAATTAGCCACTGAACTGACAAAATGTAAAATACTTGCGTTTCCTCGTGATATCAGGCTGTTTGAGGTGTAATTTTGTGACATTCTTTCTGCAAAAAAGTCTTAAGGTGGACAACAATTCAGGGTCTTCGTTGTTACATTTTGCGCTTCAAAATGTGCCACACATTCTCTATTGGAGACAGGTCGGGACTGTGGGCAGGCCAGTCAAGTACCTGTATCCAGTGCTTAATTTGTAAATGAATAATTTCCGGAACAAAACCAAATAAAAGTTACCAAGACCAACATCCGCCACACAATTTTCCTGGACCATTACGTTACTTAGCTGTTATAGCGAAAAAGCATCACTTTTCTTAATGTGTCTAATTATTTTGTGCAATATAACATTTTGGGTCAACCATGGATTTAAAAAAAAAACAAAACAAAGATGTAGCTACAAACATAAATCATACGAAAGATCAGTATTCAGTTTCCTAACACCACTGACATTCAGTTCACTGCGAAAGTGACTCCCTCTGTCTAATCTTCAAGAAGAGCCCACAGTTAGCTTATTTGTCATGTTTTCTGGCTGACCTGAGATCATTTTGCTTCTGTCTTCCAATATCCTGATCCAGGGGCGCAGTTCCATCTTGATCATGCTCATTATCAGATTTACGCGTGGTTTTAAAAAAATAATATATGCTTGACTGTCTCTGGCGTTTTGAAAATACAAATAATATTATGTAGGCCGCAATCACAGTATTTATTTACTGTGTGTGTGTGTGTGTGTGTGTGTGTGTGTGTGTGTGTGTGTGTGTGTGTGTGTGTGTGTGTGTGTGTGTGTGTGTGTGTGTGTGTGTGCGTGCGTGCTCGCTCACTGTTTTTTACTTGGACTCATTCACATTCTCTCTCACACACACAAACAGGCAGGTATTCACAATGAAAAAGTTAAGGCCGGATCATTTAAAATAAATACTGGAACACAAAACCCGAATATCTGACACTTCCCGAAACAGAGAGTTTGAGCTCAGGTAGATCTCGAGAACTCCCCTGCTGTAGAAGCTAATGAACAGATAGTGATTGCTCTAAATAGATAAGTACTTACTAGGAGCATGTCTATGGTGCCCATTTGGATTAGTCAATTAACTTAAGTTGCATGTTTTTGGACGATGGGAGGAAACCCGGGGGTAACCCACATGAGTGCAGGGAGAATGTGTAAACTCCGCTCAGAAACGTCAGCTGGCTTGGTAAGGACTAGAACCAGTGACGTTCTTGCTGTGAGACAACAGTGCAAACCACTGGGCCACCGTGCCATCCATTTAAGAAAAGCAACCCAGGCTCATTCTGAAAACGTAATCCCATGGACTTTTCTGGAGACGGCGAAATACATCCCGGAAGGTGCATATTTTGGCAGTTTTTGTTTTCGCAAATCCGCAAGAGGCCGCTGTGTGTGCTTTTTCATATCTAAAATGTCTCTTACAAGCGCTGTTCGCACCTGCGCTGTTCTCATGTAAACCCACCAGAGGTCACTGTTGGCTGACCATCTGCCTGACTAACTGAATGATTGACTGGGCGACCGGCCAATCGACTGGCCCACCCTCCTCCTTCCCTGAACCCAGCTAATTTTATTGATTGACCCGTCCAGCCACTCACTTTCCTAAACCCAACTGACGATTTTACAAAAGCGTGCAGAAAAGAAAAAAAAAGTCCTTGTTTCATTTTTACAACGCTTTAAGATTTTTTTTTTTACTACATTCTCACCCTGTTGTTCACTCGTTCATTTTATTTTGTGGATTCTGTTTTTGTCTTACCTGATTTCTGGAACCGCTCTTCCCCAGACTTGAACTCAGTCACCATCAACGTGGTCAACTCCTCTCTGCATCTCAAGCCTGCTCACAATGACCTAACTGGACAAACTGGTTGCGGTGGGAAACCCCTCCACATGGTGGTAAGCACTTAGCCAGTAAGCACCAAAAGGAACGGCGGCACACCGCCCCGCAGAGTTCGCTTACAAAAACGAAATGCAGCCATACATCTCCAAAAACGTCCGCGGGACTACAGTTTTAGAATGAACCTGTGTTGAAGAAAGGAGGAGGAGTAGGGGTGGAAGGGGGGAATTCTTCAAAACGAAGATGGCTGTCATATGGAACTAAAGGTATTTATAGTGGCTTAGGAATCGCCTGATTGGTGAATCATAAATTAAATAATTCAGTACCAGCCACAAGCAATTATAAGCACGTGATCCTCTCGAAATTAGTTTATAAATAAACTTCACACAAAATGTAGTTTGTTACATCACTGCGTTCCCCAAAAATGTCATTAGATTACAGTAACACGAAACACCCAACTCTGCTGGTAACAGAGACGTTTGAAGCTTTGTTTGCAAAAGCAATGCGAAACATTTAAAAAGCCAAGCCACAGAGAAACGTCTTGACACATCCGTACGGCTACTAGTGATGGGTCGTTCATGAACGATTCGTTCATTTCAACGAATCTTCAATATGACTCGGGAACTACAAGTCCTCTCAGGGAGTAATTCGTTCATCCGTGTGTGCGCACATTTGTGCAGGTAGTATCGTTAATTTCAAGTCTTCATCACATTGGCAGAAGCCAATCATATGCGTTTAGAGCCGGAAAAAGAATTGAACCGCTGATCTCTCGAGTCCTCTATCGGGTCTGAGTCACTCGTTCATCACGGGCCAATCATACGCATTTAGAGCAGGAAAAAAATTGAACCGCTCATCTCTCGACTCCTCGGGTTTGAGTCATTCTGTCACGTAAACAACGAACGATCATGGCTCCTATCGGCTCTGACTGTGCATTGATTAAGATTATATGTGACTGTCAGTGTAACGTGAATAAACCCCTGACATTTGAAGACATGAAGAGCTGAGCTGAGCAAAGAGACAACATGCCTTCATAGACAAAAGAGCAGGTAAACATTGAATTAATATTTTCTCCTTCTTATATTCTATTTATAACTTATTTGTCGTGCAATCAACCTTTTGGGCTAGTTGTAGATGTCTTTGGAAGCAATTCGTAACATTTTAATAATATTTTGGCAAATTGAACCAAATGAACGAAATGACTCCAAAAAAGATTCGGTCATCTTGATGAACGAAACTCAAAGATCCGAGTCAGTAAAATGATCCGAACTTCCCATCACTAACGGCTACCGAAAGGGCACATTCATACTGAATTATTGACGGCTGCTTAACTAGCGAACATGACCCGACTCATTAGGGACAAAACGAGGTGAAGTAAGCATGTGGCGGATGGTACACACACACACAACTGGAGTGGAAACTCATGTGGCAGGCGCACGGTATTTGGACCCGAGGACTGTGTTCGGATGAACATATGGGAGCTATTTGTTGGGTTAATGATGCATTAGTATGAAAATGTGATTGATGGCAAAGTCATAATTATATGATATAGTAACTACAGTGTTCAAACACCCAGGGACTCCTGGGAGTGTACGTGGCACAAGCCAACACATTCACAAAGCGATTCATCAAGGGAAAGGCATGCTGGGCACTATGTTTTTCACTAAAGAAGAAGTCTGAAGAACTGGATGTGTTAGTTGCTGAATTGTTGTGCCATTTCCGCTGCAAGCCTTTATTAGATAGATTTGCTCTGCAGTCAATGCAACAAGAACGTAAATTCACATGTTCCTCCTCAGAAATCAGTCGATTATTGACAATTGAATATCTGGCACATCGTTGGAATGTTTAAAAGCACATTGGGGTCAATGAACACAGGAGCTTCCATTTTGTAAATCTGTAAATGCCGACACATTTTCAACAAAATTCTGATTTAATAAATGTGAAATTGCGATAGGGGCGAAGCAGTGGCGCAGTAGGTAGTGCTGTTGCCTCACAGCAAGAAGGTCACTGGTTCGAGCCTCGGCTCAGTTGGCGTTTCTGTGTGGAGTTTGCATGTTCGCCCTGTGTTCGCGTGGGTTTCCTCCGGGTGCTCCGGTTTCCCCCACAGTCCAAAGACATGCGGTATAGGTGAATTGGATAGGCTAAATTGTCCGTAGTGTATGAGTGTGTGTGTGTGGATGTGCTTGTGGATGTTTCCCAGAGATGGGTTGCGGCTGGAAGGGCATCCGCTGCGTAAAAACTTGTTGGCGGTTCATTCTGCTGTAGCAACCCTGGATTAATAAAGAGACTAAGCCGACAAGAAATGAATGAATGAATGAAATTGCGATATGTACCCAGCTGCCACCTTGATGAAATAAACACGTCAAAAGGCAAATCAATTCGATGTCAGTTGATGACCTTGATTTCAAAACGACATCAAATTGACATCTAAAATTAACGTCAAAAAACCTGGTAAAAAATCAATTTCAGGACTGTCCTATAACTGTTGTTTGACTAAATCAAGTGTAAATTAGTAGTTTGGAATTAAAGCTCTCAGATGTATAAAACTATTCGGTAACACTTTATAACAACTAAACACTATAGCCCCTTTCACACAGTGATACCGGTAAATATCCGGAAAATTTCCGGAACAACTTTACCGGTATGTTCAAAAAAGCTCTGTTCACACAGGCGAGGACGTTACGGAATTTTTCCGGAAAAGAGCATTCACACATCCATCGCAAAATACCGGTAAATTCTGACATCATTAACCAGAAATGACCTCTAAACGGCTGCGCTTGTGTTTGTAAACATTTGACTACATTACAAACTCTTCGGATGGATCAGTATTGAGTGCAACTCTAATGAAAACATAGAAAAACACTTTCGCATGTCAAGACGTTCATGATATGTGTGTGTGCTGGCGCTATGGGCGCTCACGGGCACACGCAAAGCTTGAAGGTAAACAAACAACGGATTATCATAAACATTTTATCGATAATTATTTACACAGTTAGCATTAAGAAGGAACATATAAACGTGATCTGACTAACATCTAGCAGCTAAATGTGTTTATTCTCATAAACGTGAATGCGTCTGATTGTTCTGATTGACTAAAGTAGACGTCTCACGTCAGCACGTTCTAGACGTGTACGCGCTCTTTCCGGCAATCTTCCTTCTGCGTTCACACAGCGCAGCATTCCGGCAAATTACCGGTAATGTTACAACTTCTCTTTCCGGAAAATAGCCAGAACGAATTTACCGGTATTTTCAAAAAGGGCCCGTTTACACATACACACCTTTCCGGAAAATTGCCGGTAATTTTCCAAAATGGTCTGTATGTGTGAAAGGGGCTATTGAATAATTTACTAAGCTTTAGCATCTTGTGAATTCCTTATTTGTTAAGCCTTAACTCTACATTAGTAAACCGTTCATATCTGCAGTTACAAATGCTGTATTCTTGACTTATAACCACATTTACAATGTGCTTAATAACTGTACTTTCATACTTGTTAATGATTCATTTTTCATTACTAAATTATCAAATTATTGACAAATAATTTGTATTTAAGAGTAGTCGACGGTCTTCAAGATCATTCAGATTGAGTTAGTAAATGATCAATAAAGTATTGAAATCAACGTTTATATACATATTTGGTAACACTTTAGAATAACTATCCTTAATAACTAGCTAATAGATACTTAATAAACTGTTAGTTAATGAGTTATAAGTGACTTGTTAAATAAAAGTTAATAGTTTGTTAATTATTCATAACTGTGCCTAATAGATAACTTCCAAGCTGTTAGTTAACAAGTTATAAATGACTTGTTAACTGCATTTTAGGGATTTATAACTATACCTAATAAATTAGTAAAAGATCATGAACAAGATGTTGGTAAATTACTTACTAAAGACTTGGTAAGTATCAGTTAATAGTTTATATATGTTACTGGGACGTTATTCATAACATGCATCTATTCTTCATTTAATAACTCTTAGTATATGTGGAATAGTTGCAACTTAATAGCGTCCCAATAACATACATGAGCTAATAACTAACACTGAACTGCCATATTAACTCACACTTTACAGATCAGATCCTAAATTACTTAGTTGAGCCTTTAAATGTCACTTTAAGATGAATAGAAGTGAAGTTTATTCATAAACTAATTTCGAGAGGAGCGTGATTATGATTGAACACGGCTGGTTCTGCATTAGCATGCATGATCCACCAATCAGGCCATTCCTAAACCGCTATAAAGAGCCAGGGTTTTTTCACTACAGTCATCTCCGATTTGAAGAATCCCCCCTTCCACCCCTACCTTTTCACCTTTCCCTCCATAGGGCAGCACGGTGGCCCAGTGACTAGCACTGTCGCCTCACAGCAAGAACATCACCTGTTCTAGTCCTTCAGCAGGCCGGTGGTCATTTCTGTGTGTAGTTTGCATGTTCTTCCCGTGCTTGCGTGGGTTTTCCCCGGGTCCTCCGGTTTCCTCCCACATTCCAAAAACATGCACAACAAGTAAATTGATCAATCTAAATTTTGCAATACAGGTAATCTCATAATGCAGCATATCTTTTAATAGCATTCAATTATCAGTCATCAGCTCTTATCAAGGGGGAGTTGTCGAGATCTACCTGAGCTCAAGGCTCCCCTCTCTTCCTCCAAACGGGAGGGAGCCCAGGGCTCAAGAACCTTCGAGCTCAGGGCTCTCTCCTGGGACAGCATGCCAAACTTGCTTATAATCAATCATCAGCTAAGTGTGAACTCTTGAAGTGACTTGAAAAATATCTAGTCAAATATTATTTACTGTCATCATGGCAAAGATTGAATAAATCAGGTATTAGAGATGAGTTATTAAAACTATTATGTTTAGAAATGTGTTGAAAAAAAATCTGCTCTCCGTTAAACAGAAACAAAATGTGAAAATGGTTGCGCTGGTCTGAAAATAACAACAATTTTTCAATCCCAGTTGTCATCAATCCCAGTTGTAAGAGCAACAAATAATACATTTCTAGTTGATTGTTTGGAAAACTGTCAGATTTTCCTGATGAATCATCTGTTGAGCTGCATCCCAATCATCACAAATACTGCAGAAGACCTATTGGTCTCATTGAAATCAGTCAAGTTTGGTGAAGGAAAAATTATGGTTTGGGGTGACATTCAGTATGGGGGCGTGAGAGAGATTTGCCGAGTGGACGGCAACATTAACAGCCTGAGGTATTAAGAGATTTGTGCTGCCCATTACACTACAAACCACAGGACAGGGACAATTCTCCAGCAGGATAGCGCTCCTTCTCATACTTCAAAGCTCCTGAAAGCAAAGAAGATCAAGGTGCTACAGGATTGGCCAGCTTAGTCATTATCGAGCATGTTAACATTATTGACAGTATTGAACATTATTGAGCATGTCTGAGATAAGATGGAGGAAGCATTGAAGATGAATCCAAAAAATCTTTTTAAAGATTTATTTTCGGCCTTTATTGAGAGGATGGCACAGTATTTTAGACAGGAAACACAGTGGGAGAGAGAGAGGGTGTAGAGTCGGGAAATGTCCTCGAGTTGGGATTCGAACTCAGGATGCTCTGAAGTGCTACTGCACCATATGTCAGCGTGCTAACCACTAGGCTATTGCACTGATGAATCCAAAAAATCTTGATGAACTTTGGGAGTCCTGCAAGAACGCTTGTGCCATTTCAGATGACTTGTCTAAGCAAAATCAGTTTCACTCTCGTTTATAAGCAGATTTCATTACATTTGTAATTTGTTTGATTATTTTGACCTTATTTGACATTATTCACATTGTTATTGGCAACTATTTTAGTCAACTTCCATTAAGCGCAAAAGGACAGTTCCCCCAAACAATAAAACTGAGTCATTATTTACTCTCAAATGATTCCAAGTCTTTATGAGTTTCTTATTTTCTGCTGAACACAAATTAAGATATTTTGAAGAACGCTAAAAAGGTAACCGTTGACTTCCATTATGAGGCAGTGGCGCAGTGGGTAGTGCTGTCGCCTCACAGCAAGAAGGTTGCTGGTTCAAACCTCGGCTCAGTTGGCGTTTCTGTGTTGAGTTTGCATGTTCTCCCTGCCTTCACGTGGGTTTCCTCCGGGTGCTCCGGTTTCCTCCAAAGACATGTGGTACAGGTGAATTGGGTAGGCTAAATTGTCTGCGGTGTGTAAATGTGTGTGGATGTTTCCTAGAGATGGTTTGCAGCTGGAAGGGCATCCGCTGCGTAAAAACTTGCTGGATAAGTTGGCGGTTCATTCCACTGTGGCGACCCGGATTAATAAAGGGACTAAGCCGACAAGAAAATGAATGAATTCCATAATAGGAAAAACAAATATGGAAGATTTTTTTTTTTGTGTGTGTGTTAGAAGCAAACTAGTAACAAGTGTGGAAATAATCTAATTTCAAATGAACAATAATCTATATATAACTGAGAAGCTCTATTCTTTGGTTTTGAATTATATCATTTTATGAACATCCCAGCTAGGAGGGATATTTACCCTTTGTCTTTCTGACTACTGGCTAAGCCAAAGAGATGCAAATGTTACAGGGAGGTTTTTTGGGTGTTGCTTTTATGCTACAGAAACCCTTGTGTTGAATAACTTCTGTGGTCAGTAGCCGGTTTCTAACCCAATTTTCCCTGCTGACTCCAAAACTGAATTTGCATGTTTTGTTTAGCCATCTCCCCTCCTCCTAAGAACACAATACAGACAAGACATCTTTGTCTCAATTTAGACTTGTGATAGCACTTGCAGACTTCGGACCTCCAGTAGGCTCTGCGGACACATGGACTTATTAATAGACGCTGTATGACTGCAGATAAACCAACACGTCTCAATAAAGGAATTCTGCTTGTTTCGCGTCTCCTAGACTGGGTTCTCTCCTCTTTTCAGTCATTTAATTTTTTTTACAACACAAGTAATGGGTAGAATCTTCATATTCTTTGTGTACTTTCATATGGTCTTGTACACAGTGCAGTGTCCAGTGTCTAAGGTGCTAAAATAGGGTGAGCCCTTACAGAGAGCCACCTGCAGAAGAGCAGACAGAATTAAACCTGTCCCAGTTATTGTCCTTGCCCTCGATACATTTAGGTGCTCTCAAATGGGTTAAAAGAACATTTATTTGACATAACGTCTGTGCAAGAGGATGTACCCCGTGGAGCTTCAGACATACCGATGGAGAGGCTCTGAAAGCTCCCTAAATGTATCATCTCAAAGACAGCGAAAGCTCCCAATATAGTCAAGAATTACAATCTTATTTCTAGCCAGCAAGTCTTGTTTTAAGAATAAAATGCAGGATCAGAGGGTGTAAGATTGCTATGATTGCTTTAAGATTATCTTATATCTTCATTAGTAAAGAGTATTTCGCCTGAAGATATAGCTTAATGACAATCGAAGACCAGACTTTTTTTTTTAAGCCTTTATTTTAGCTGTACTTGCTTTAAGATTGTCTATATTATAAAGAGGCTTAATTATTACACTTGTTCTTATTTTAGATGCAAAAAGTTTGGAGTGGCTCAGGGGTTAGCACTGTTGCCTCACAGCAAAAAGGTCGCTGGTTTGAGTACCGGCTGGACCAGATGGCATTTCTGTGTGGAGTTTGCATGTTCTGCCCGTGTTGGTGTGGGTTTCCTCCGGGTGCTCTGCTTTCCCCCACAGTCCAAACACATGCGCAATAGGTGAATTGGGTCAACAAAATTGGCCATAGTGAATGAGTGTGTGTGTTAATGAGTGTCTTTGGGTGTTTCCAAGTACTGGGTTCTGGCTGTAAGGGCATCCGCTGCGTAAAACATATGCCAGAATATTTGGTGTTTCATTCCGCTGTGGCTACCCCTCATAAATTAGGGACTAAGCCGAAGGAAAATCAATGAATGAACTTAAGTTTGCCAATTAAAAAAGCTTTGTCACTTAAAATACAAGTTTAAGAGTGATTAAGTACTTTACTTTAATGGTTTGTTGCAGTAAGCTTCAGTATGTTTTGTGAAGCAACAAGTACTAATTACTGTCAGAGTCTTAATTTGAATAAGAAATGTTGGACAATATGCATGTATGTGTGGTTTTGATTTCATTCATACAGTAATCTTGTGTTAAGTTTAAGTGTGTTGGTTGGTTGATGTTGAGACTGACTATACAGTGGGAGAAATAAGTATTGAACACGTCCCCATTTTTCTCAAAAAACATATTTCTAAAGGTGCTTGAAATTTCCAGCAGATGTTGATAGCAACCGAAGAAATCCATATATCAAAAGAAAACAAATCTAATTAGTTTACAAATGAAGTTATGTGTAATAAAATGCCAGGAAAAAAATTAATGAACACATGAAGAAAGGAAGGTATAGCAAGGCAGTGAAATCCCAGACAGCAGCTGAAATCTCTCAGTAGTTCTTAAGCAACCCTTCATCGTTGTAAATAAATTAGTGGTGGGCCGTTATTGGCATTAATGTGCTGCGTTAACACAAGACTCTTATCGGGCGATTAAAAAAATATGGCCATTAATCTATTCTTAAAGTTGGGTTGGGAGCTGGGTCTATTTTGCGCAAGCTATGATGACTTTCACCTTGATATTTTAGCGCGGATGTATACCTGACCGGTGAGCCGTCTGACAAGAGTGCTTTTCTGAATCAAATCAGCAGGATGCCTGACTTTAACTGCAGTTGGGCAGTTTCACTTTAACTGACGAACATTTCAATCATGCCCCGTGACAAACTGGGGTATTAGACGCAAATAAGGAGGAAGGACTGGTGAGAGTGTTATGGAGTTTAATAACATATGCCAAATAGAAAGAAAAAACACCTCCGCATTTCGCTACGTGTGTTTGTGTGTGTGTGTGTGTGTGTGCGCAGTCCTTTTCTGACAGCCGCGTGTGTATCTTGACGGAAAATATGGCGAAAGGTCCTAAAGACCGCGGTGTTTACTTCAATAATGCCCCTAATATCTACACACTCCACATGTCCTTATTCCATTTCTGTTTAGCTCAGTTATGACTTTAGTCAGATTAAGCTGATCAAAAATCACTGTTTCGAGCTTATGTAGGCCTACAGTTCAAAAATTAATGTTTAACCGAATAAACAGTTAATAAACACAAGAACATCATTTATTTTCATCACCAATTATCACAGTAGAACAGTTTCTCAGCAGTTTATGATGCATTTTGGAAACAGGAGATGAGCCCCTAGTCTAATGCGCCACCTGGCTTGAGAAACCCGTTCTTAAAGACTTATTTATTTAAGCACACCTATTCTGAATGCCTTTGGTAGAATTCAAATGAGCCATTTAATCTGGATTAATCCAAGATTAATCTAGATTAAAAAAATAATTTATGCCCACCTATAAAATTAATATTAGCTGCTTTAGTCCAACATCAGTCCAACTTAACTCTACACTGTTAAAAATATCCTTAAATTATCGGACTGATGGTTTATATTATCCTACAAAAACCTTGTAATAAACTGCCAGTACATTTTCTGTTATTTTACAGACTTGCTTCTCTCTATATTATTTCTTATCCAGTATATTACTTCAAGCTACTAGAATGTCAATAAAAGCAAAATAATTTATACTCTCCTCCTACATGTGATTACGAAAAAAGAGAGTTTTCATTGACTTGAAGAATATTAAAGTACCTGGTGCATCTCTCTATTGGACCATTCCCCAGCTAGCTAATGGCCAAAACAGCAAGAACGAGACGACGTTGGTATGTCATCATGCTCAATTTACTGTACTCGGTGGATATAATTCAACCTCGGTAGATTTATTAGCAAAGAAAAACACATGACGCGAATAGACTCTACTGGGATTTAACATTTTGTTAGACACGGAGATATGTTGATTAGAGAATGTTTAAGGAATTATGAGCAGACAATGTCAAGGTGTGGAAATCAGTTTACATCATGCAGCATGCAGAAAAAGCAGTGCAGTTTTGTTGTCTGGTTTATTATTCATTCATTCATTCGGCTCAGTCCCTTTATTCATCAGGGGTCGCCACAGCGAGATGTACAGTAGGTGTCTGTTTGTTCAATATAAAATTAACCATTTCATGTATGGTGTTAGTTAATTAAGCATACTATACGGTTAAAATAGTGCTGTCGCCTCACAGCAAGAAGGTCGCTAGGTCGCTGGTTCGAATCTCGGCTCAGTTGGCATTTCTGTGTGGAGTTTGCATGTTCTCCCTGCGTTCGCGTGGGTTTCCTCCGGGTGCTCCTGTTTCCCCCACAGTCCAAAGACATGCGGTACAGGTGAATTGCGTGGGCTAAATTGTCCGTAGTGTATGAGTGTGTGTGTGTGAATGTGTGTGTGGATGTTTCCCAGAGATGGGTTGCGGTTGGGTTCCCCTGAGTAAAACATACGCTGGGATAGTTGGAGGAAATAGAGACTAAGCCAAAGGAAAATAAATTAATAAATTAATAATAAATACAGTCAGTCGGTGAAAAACACTGTTTGTACACTCATCGGCGCTTGTTTTTTCATATTTGGTGATTAGCGTGTTTATTTTAGGCTCTGGTGAACAATGTCTACAATCTTTCAAACCCCCCAAAATTACCCCTTTTACTAATATGATTTGTACAGTACGTTCCACATTCTGCCTTCTGTTCAGTTTTTCCAGCCATTGCTATGACTGCACCTTGGCATCGCTCTGCTTTTTGTCTGAATAACTGCACTCACCCCTGTGATTGTGGTATGAATTAACATTTCATTTGGCCTCGGTTGTGGGGGCAATTCTTCAAAGGATTTATATTAGCAGATTGGCAAAGGTCTAACATCGCCGGGACGTCAATTACTCACTGAACTAGACAATTTCATGTGCGGTAAATGTACCCAGATGAGACTTCCTGAGCAGCGGAAAGCCCTGTACTTTAACTATATGGTAAAAGGGCTTGAAGAATCACTTAATACATCGAGGTACAGTATTTCTTTAACATGACTGGTACCACGACTTCATGTGCCAGCCCCAATTTAATAGTGATTTTTATGTCGAAGCCAGTGACAAGGTAATCCGTACGTCTGGCTCGCACCAGAAGGAAATGTGATCTGTCTTGGCGCAGTGCTTATTTAGATAAGACATGTGGAGCTGGTTAAAGAGTCTGAGGCAGAGGAACAGTGCAGCAATGCTCTCCTCTACAGACTGTCAATGATAGTTGACTCTATCGAAAACCATTGTACATACAGTGACCTTTCAGATCCACCACTGGTGTCTTTGTACAACACAGGCTGTCTGCAATTCAAAACTGCAGACCTTTTAAAAACTATTATGATTAAAGTTCATTCATTCGTTCATTTCCCTTCGGCTTAGTCCTATAGTTATCAGGGTTTTCCAAAGTGGAATGAACCGCCAACTATTCTGGCATATGTTTTACACAGCGGATGCCCTTCCAGCCACAACTCAGTACTCACACAACTCTCACATTCTCTTTTTTGAGCATTAATAAAACACATCGGGTTACTGTAAGGGGTCGGTTAGGTTTGCGGTAGGTGTAGACATTAATAAAACACATCAGGTTACTGTAAGGGGTATAGATTTAGGGTTGTAGTAGGTATGAACGTAAATAAAATGCAACAGGTATGGGCTAGGTTAGGGTTATGGAAGCTGTAAACATTAATTAAACACGACAGGTTACTGTAAGGGGTAGACTAGGGTTGCGGTAGGTGTAAATGTTAATAAAACACAACAGGTATGGGCTAGGTTAGGGTTGCGGAAGCTGTAAACATTAATGTAACATGACAGGTTACTCGAAGGGGTACTCTAGGGTTGCGGTAGGTGTAGACGTTAATGAAAAACTAGAGGTTACTGTAAGGTGTCGGTTAGGTTTGCGGTAGGTGTAGACGTTAATAAAACACATCAGGTATGGGCTAGGTTAGGGTTGTGGAAGCTGTAAACATTATTGAAACACGACAGGTTACTGTAAGGGGTCGGTTAGGGTTGCGGTAGGTGTAGACATTAATAAAACACATCAGGTTACTGTAAGAGGTATAGATTTAGGGTTGTAGTAGGTATGAACGTAAATAAAATGCAACAGGTATGGGCTAGGTTAGGGTTACGGAAGCTGTAAACATTAATAAAACACGACAGGTTACTGTAAGGGGTATAGATTTAGGGTTGTGGTAGGTATGAACGTAAATAAAATGCAACAGGTATGGGCTAGGTTAGGGTTACGGAAGCTGTAAACATTAATAAAACACGACAGGTTACTGTAAGGGGTATAGATTTAGGGTTGTGGTAGGTATGAACGTAAATAAAATGCAACAGGTATGGGCTAGGTTAGGGTTACGGAAGCTGTAAATATGAATGAAACACAACAGGTTACTGTAAGGGGTCGGTTAGGTTTGCGGTAGGTGTAGACGTTAATAAAACACATCAGGTTACTGTAAGGGGTAGATTTAGGGATGTAATAGGTGTAAACTTAAATAAAACGCAACAGCTATGGGCTAGGTTACATTGTGGAAGCTGTAAACATTATTGAAACACGACAGGTTACTGTAAGGGGTAGGTTAGGGTTAAGATAGGTGTAGACGTTAATAAAACACAACAGGTTACTGTAAGGGGTATAGATTAGATTTAGGGTTGCAGTAGGTATGAACGTTAATAAAACGCAACAGGTATGGGCTAGGTTAGGGTTGCGGAAGCTGTAAACATTAATGAAACATGACAGGTTACTCTAAGGGGTAGACTAGGGTTGTGGTAGGTGTAGACGTTAATGAAAAACTACAGGTTACTGTAAGGGGTCGGTTAGGTTTGCGGTAGGTGTAGACGTTAATAAAACACAACAGGTATGGGCTAAGTAAGGGTTGCAGAAGCTGTAAACATTATTGAAACACGACAGGTTACTGTAAGGGGTAGGTTAGGGTTGCGGCAGGTGTAGACGTTAATGAAACACAACAGGTTAAGGCTTATTTATACTTCAGCGTCAAGCCCACACGTATGCTATGGCACAGCCTACACGTGGAAGCATAGCTCTCGTTGTGGCCGTCGGCGTCGCTGATGTGCACCACTCAAAAAATTTAGCTACACGTCACAAGAATAGCCCAAGCTCTGTGATTGATTGGCTTGGAAGCGCTGACGAGAGTGGGCAGGACCGAAAGCCACGTGAGCCTGTTGGAGCGACTGTTTACCAGTGTTCACTGTTGACAAGGAGCTTCGGATGGAGACTGTTGCTTTATGTTTACGTTATGGTTAAATTTGTTGCATGGTTCCTGCCTCAAAATGAGTAATTTTGAGCCAGTTGTACAATAAGGAAGCGTTCAGAAAAAACAAAACACCAGCAAAGTAACTCGACACAAAGGAACAAAAACAGCCAGCTAGAAATTCGGAAGTGTTTTTGCAGAGAGCACAGAGGGATAAATGCACAGCTACGCTCGTTGCATGCGCCGTGGGTCATGCCGATCACTTGGCTCAGAAGTATAAACCAGGTTTTACTGTATGGGGTAGGTTAGGGTTGCGGTAGGTTAGGGTTGGGGTAGATGTAGACATTAATGAAACACAACAGGTTACTGTGAGGGGTAGGTTTAGAGTTATGATAGGTGTAATTGTTAATAAAACACAATAGGTTACTGTAAGGTATAGATTTAGGGTTGCGGTAAGTGTAGACTGTTACATGTTTAAGATGTTAAAGTGGGATGCTGTAACATTCAGGTGAGACAGGTGTAATGTGTGCGACAGATCAAGAATGAGGCAAGGATCAATTACTCTTATTTAAGCTTTTTACTCAATAATTGAAACAATATGTAACAATAATAAATGGGGGGGGGGGGATAAACGTTTATAATTATTATCTTTAAACAAAAACAACGAGTGTAAGCCAAATCAAGGAAATTGACAAAACAAAACAATCCTTAAATCTAATGTCTAATCTAGGCGTCAAAAAGAAACACAAATAAAAACCGAGATCTTAAGTGTATACGATACCCGAACTAAACTAATTAAACTACAAAACTCAAAGTACACAGGTGGCAAAACACTCAAACTAATCTAACAAAAACATCAATCTAAACTAAAACAAACCGGATAAGTCTGTCAAAGCTTAGTTTAGAATCACACAATAACCATCACATTATGTTACTTAAAGCATACGAAGTTCAACAAGCAAACTCGAATTACCACAGTAGCTGAGATAAATCACTAAATAGACGAAGCATTTGCACAAACAAATTGCGTGGAGCACAAAGGGTACGCCGAGGCAGAGCGCGCACCACACACTGGTCTGTCAGGGCTTTAATACCTTGCGGCTCGTCATGGGATTGGTGGAACCGAGAACGTCATAATGATGATGGACAGAATAATAAATCAATAAGAAACCTAAGGGTTGAGCAAACGGAGAGGAGGGTGAAAAAAAGACAGAAAGAAAACATAATTCATAACATAGACGTTAATAAAAGAATGGGTTGGATACCATGTCATGTATAGGACAATAAATAAGTCAATCAAAAACACCACAAGGTTTGTGCAGCCTATTTGGAGCTCAAGTTTCAACTATCTACAGCTGACTCCGACCTCCTTTTAGAGTTTTTAGTGTAAATGCACTTCTTACAGTATTCATACTGTAGAACACTGCATAAGTATGCAATTTGGGATGCATCTAAAGACTTAGTTGCTAATGCAACATCTAGCCAATTAAATTAAGAGCCAAACACAATCACCCTGGAACAGCCATTAGCCAATAGCTTCAGTTGAACTGACGAGAAAAATGAACCAATCAAAGATAATTACTCGCAGTTAATAAAAGAACTGCTAGATCTAATAGAACCGATATGTTTTTGTGTCACTTTCAATGTTTTTTTTTTCCATCTACGCTTAAAAACTCAGGCCTGAAACAGTAACTGCGCACACATTTGGTGGGATGGTGCCATGTACCGCAGTCGTGATTTTTTTTTCCACTACATGCCATGCTGTATCTGTGACCAAAGTCCAGGAATCAAAACAACAGATCAAGAGGGCGCTGAGTGTGTAAACCGAATGACTTCGAAGGGCTTGTGGTGCATGTGATCCGTTCACTGACACTGTTTCTATTCACATCACTCCACAGGCATATAAAAGCCATTCTGTCGCTTACAGACGCACCGTACCTCTTTCTCTAGGCTGTGCTCATTTTATTGTGTGTTTCAGAGAATTTGCGGCTGTGGTGTTTGTGGTTTCAGATTTGCTCTAATTGGTACTATATTGCAGCAATATCTCAAGTTGCTCAAAGCTCTTTAGTAGGGGGCTGTGAAGAAACTGCAGCTGTTTTAGCAATGAATTTTACAACTTCATAAGCGTATATTCTCATCGAAAGGTCATGTTACATAACATTATGTTAACAGATACACTTATTGGGACCAGCGTAAAGCCTGGTTTATACTTCTGCGTCAAGTGACCGGCGTAACCCACGGCGCAGGCAACGTGTGTAGCTATGCATTTATACCTCTGCGCGCTGTCTCTGTTGGTCTGCATTAACACTTCCGAAACGCTAGTTGGCAGTGAGGTGTAAATGTTCCTCTGTGTCGAGTTTCTTCGCCTGTGTTTTGCTTTTCCTGAACACTTCCGGGATGTACAAGTGGCTCAAACTTGCTCATTTTGAGGCAGGAACTGGCGGACAAGCAACAACTTTAACTATGAGGTTAACACAAAACAAAACTTTCCATCCGGAGCTCCTTCACGGGACACTTGTAAACAATCGCTCCACCAGGCTCGCACCATTCCCGCAGCTCTCGGTCCCGCCCAGACTCGTCAGCGCTACCATGCCGACCAATCACAGAGCTTGCGCTATGCGTCGTTGCGACGTATAGTTACATTTTTTGAGAGGTGCACGTCAGCGACGCCGATGGCCACGGCGAAGGGCTATGCGTAAGCGACGTAGCATACGCCGGCATTTGACGCAGAAGTATAAATCAGCCTTAATAGAAAATACAGTAACACTTTACAATAAGGTTGTATTAGTTTATTGTATTAGTTGATGTAGTACAAAAAATAAATTTACGTCTTTGTTATGGTCACACTTTATTTTAATGTGCAATTGACATTAATAACAAACCTTTAACTAAGCATTTAAGCTTAATAAACTACTAATTAGCTTCTTATTAATAGCAAAGTGCCTTTAGGTCCCTTTTTTGCATCATATAGTCTTTGTCAGGGGCGCTGCTGCCCGCTAGGAACCCTAAGACAACATATCAAGACTGTCACGGATGAAAAGGATGTGGTTGTGGACGAAAGTGTATCATATAAAAGCATCTCTGGGGACCCAAACATGATGTGGGCCCTTTGAATTGTCCTAATTTCCACACCCTTTAGCCGTACCCCTCATCTTTGTTAATAATTAGTGAGCTAAAAGTTTGGTCTTAGCTTGTCAGGCTGGGAAATGACCAGCTAAAACCAGCTTGACCAGCCTAGCCAGGCTGGGAGCCCAGCCAAAACCAGCTATGTCCAGTTTAAACCAGGCTGGTCAAAATGGTTTTAGCTGGTCATTTTCCAGCCTTTCCTGCTTCAGTGGCACTGCTTGCTGCAGATGTTAAAGATTTCACAAGTTTTCAAGCACTAACAGAAGCGTCAGCCAATCAGATCTCTTTATACAAATACCCAAAGTCCCTTTAAGGCAAGTCATTTCCCTCGGTGGTCATCTTTGATACGCCTCTTGGGCAGTATGCTTGGGCATTCTGTCTAAATGTGAAAACATCAAATTCTCCAAAACTACTTGCCAAGCTTACGGTTACATTTCATATTATAAATAACTAATAAAATTATACAACAACTGTCTAGTTTTATTTCTAAATGTTTATATCACACAAAATCTGCAGAAACTCGTCTGATCTAAGCCCCTTCCCTGGAGAATTGTCATTCTATATCGATCACTGGTTGGCTCTCTCCCATACTAGAAGGTGGGCTTTATTTGTCATATAGCGACTGCTGATTGGATTCTGTACTAGAAGGCAGGGCTTCATTCGCCATATTGACAGTTAGGCTGCGTCCGAAACCATTCTACTCGGCCGTTAGAAAAGTACGTTCTATACAGTATGAATGTGAAAGTATGAATGGAATTCGGACGTACTACATCCGCCATTTTGTCATGGTCTCGCGACCTACCTGCGTAATTTGCGTCGCTTCACTACCATTCATGAATTCGCTCGCGGGGCATCATGGGATAGCGCAGCATGCATGGGATGCGCACTCCAGAATTTCGCCGGAAGTAGTAAGTCATCCGGGTACTTCTCGCCTACTGATTTTCGAATTCTATGTATTCGGACATACTACTCGGCTCGCATACTGATTTTGGCGTACTATATAGTATGGAAGTATGCGGTTTCGGACGCAGCCTTACACTTTTCCCTATTCAAAATTATACGAATGACATGTCTTGTGTTTTCTAGAGTCTTTGAAATACCCCAGCTCAGACAATAGCTGATTGCGGACTAATTTCATTGGCTGACGCTGCTGTGATGATTGTGCCAGCCCCAACTTCTTCTAAGTACTGAGTAGGATTAGAATTGTAAGATAAGATCATACTTTATAAGTCCTAATAAATAATAGGCAGGTAATAAACCAGTAGTAAATGGTTTGAATTGTTACTTAAACTAAAGTGTAACTATGTTAGTTAATGAAAATAAAGCTTTACAATGTTAGCTCATGCTAACTCCCTGTGCACTGGCTAATTTTAACAAGCGTGAATTTGGACTTGACAGTAATAATTCATCAGTAAAGGTTGAACTATGATTAATAAATGCTGTACACGTACTGTTCATTATTAATTCATGCTAGTAAAAACATTAACCTTATTGTAAAGTGTGACCAAAAATTCATCATATAGTGTTAGCATTTCAGCTAATTTTGCTAACACATTCATTCATTCATTTTCTTTTTGGCTTGGTCCCTTTATTAATCTGGGGTCTCCACAGCGGAATGAACCGCCAACTTATCCAGCAAGTTTTTACGCAGCGGATGCCCTTCCAGCCGCAACCCATCTCTGGGAAATTCGCTAACACATTTTTTATGTAAAAAATAAGGCCTGAAACATCTTTACAAATAAGCTCTGAGTGTAAGCATACTTCTTCTTTCATGCGAAA